>NW_020955767.1:391738-582617 GCF_003031625.1 Empidonax traillii | reverse complement strand
ACATTTGAAGAGAGGAGGAGTTGGGGAGGAGGAACAACATGTCAAATGCTTTCTACCAGGACACAAGCAACTTTGAAAATTACATACCACCCTACTAAGAGCAAGAAAAATTTCAGAGCACAGAATGGCCTGTTTTCCATCAGAAAGCAAGACATCAGCTTCATGGAAGCACAGCTACTGCTAACCTTCCTTCATTATCAAACACAGAGAGAAAAGGCAAGGGAGGGCAGCAACTACACTCCCATGGCCAGCACAGTGAGCTACTCTTTGCCAGCAACTCAGATGAAAAGTTATCATGCTTAATTAGGGTTTCCTTTGGGGGGAAACCTTGGCTCAAGTAACTGAACAAATAAATTGCACTACCAGACACACACATACACACAAATAACCTATTTTCATCAGCCAGGTGCAGACAATTGTTTCTAGCCCTTCATCTGGGGCTGGTGCACAACTCTCCATGAGGTCAGACGCAGGAGAACATCACACTGACCAGAAATGGAAAAAATGTGAGAGTGGCTTAAGAAAAACAGAAATAAAACTCAGAAGAAGTTTCCTCCACCCGAACAGGTGCAGAGATGTGATTATATGTGCTTCAACACACAGGCTTTCAACACAGCCTGAGCTGATCCAACGTGGTTAAGGAAACTTTGAAATCTCACCCCTGCTTTGAACCTTGCAGATTAGTATCAACCTGGAGAAGGATTTGAAGCTGGAGGAAGATGCTCATGTTTCGAAAGCAAGCGCCAGCAGGTGAAGGGGCAGGCAAAGGGGCTGTTCTCCATTACAAGAGGAATTGAATTGCAAGAGCAGCCTGGGAAGGCGATCCCCTTGCCTGGATGTGGGACTGAACAGTATTAAATGCTGCAAGCACAACAGAGCCTTGAAAATGAAAACAAATTTCCCTTCTCAGCCATACTGAAGCCTGCAACAAGGCAAACCACCTGACAGCTTCACTTGCCTTTCTGTTAAAACTGAGCGAAGGAATAGGATTCATACATCAATGCTTCTGCTGACAGATGGGCTGACACTGTAATAGTATCTCATCTACTTAAAAGCATCTCTCAAATGTCAAAGGTAGAAAAAGAACTCCAGACTTTATATTCCGACTCTGAATGTGTCCCTTGAGGTATTGCTTCCATATTTGAACCGTGCAGAAAGAACTTATTTCTATCATCAGATAGGAACACAGAGAAAGAAGGAAAAACTAAGATGAGGAAGAGATACTGCTGGGGGCTTATGGGGTTGATTTTCCATAGAATGATGATTTGCAGGAGTCTGACAGTGCCAGGACACATGCAGGTGCCCTGAGTGCCTGCAAGCAGATGAAAAAACAATGAAAATACTCCAGAAAGCAAGAGAAAGAGCCAATTTCTGCAAAATCAATGATTTCTGGGATGCAGAGGCTCCCTTTTCCATGCCTTGGCACTTCAAACAAAGGCAACTTTTCTTCATGATGCCACTGGATTTTCAGGCACAACCCCATTGCTTTCCCAGGGAAACCTCTCTTACACTTACCTCCCAACTGGTAAGTCTCCTGGAGCTACTATGGTGCCACACTAACAGCACTGAGCACTGGATTATGTAGTTTGCAGCAAACTATGAACTGGCTTATATTCTTTAATAGAGAGGTGATCAAGCACTGGAACCGGCTACCTAAGAGTGGTAGGTATGCCCCAAGTTTCTCAGTATTTAAGAGGCCATTAACAATGCCATTAGCATGCTTTAACATTAGGTCAGCCCTGAAGTGGTCAGGCAGCTCCATTACATCATCATTGTATGTCCCTTCCAACTAAAATGCTCTATTCTAATACAGAAAGCCTGTAGGATGGACCTACAGCATGAACTTCTGTATTTCTGGTGTTCGAGATTATGACAATCTCACAAGATGAGAATTTTCTGTTAACTTTTACTGTCCTTGGATCAGAACCCAATTCCCAGGTCTGAATCTAAAACTCCACGAGAGAACAAAATGATCAGTCTGAGTTTCGACACGACTGCTGCATCTGGATGCCTGACAGTCACAAATTAATTCATCCTCTCAAAAGCCATGGGAGCTGAATGCTTTTTCAGAACAGGGAATCCAAAGCACAAATCTCTAAAACCCAGGTCTTCTGCTTTAGTCAGGGCAGGGGGAAGAAAATACAGTGTTCTTTTTTGCAGCTCTTGTGGTGCTTTAACCACTCTAAGAAAATTAGACAAAAGGCCAAAACACATTATGTGCCTTTAGACCAGGAACTACACTTTGCACCTGCAGAAGTATGAGACAACACTTGCCACCCCCATGAAGAAAAGAAGCCCCCAGTGCTGGTGGGCTGGAGCACATGGAAGAAGTGACTATAACCTTCCCAGCACCAAGCTCTGGCTGCTGATCTCCCAAAGGCAGGGACACAGCCAGAGTCCACCACAAGTGGTAGGATCCTGAAGTCTCCCTTCCCAGTTGCCCCATCTCCCTTCCCTACACAGGTAAAATGCTGCTGGCAATGTAACACATTTATCTCAAGAGAGCTCCTGAGCTTAACTAATCACGATGAACAAAGGGATTATGTCTTTCAACTTATATTCAATCAGGGCTTGTGGTTTCTCATGCCTTTTCTAGCCTCTAACACCACAGAGAAATACCTCTGTTCAAAGCTGGTATGTGCTACTGAAATACAAATAACACGAGGGAAGGAAAGGGTTAGTTTTCCATTCTGAATATTGACTTAGTTGAGAGCCTCATGTATTTGAAATCAATTTTTTAAAATATATTTAAAGGTCTCTCTTTTATAGAGGGACTTTGTTATGATGTGGAAAATTCACAGCTCCCAACATCAAGCCTTGGGTGGAGGGAGTCTGGAGTATGAATTAAAAATAATGTGGTTGTTTGCAGAAATTAGCGGCACCGATTTAAATCCACACTCCCCTCCCTCCTCAAATAATCACCCTGTGAACAGAGGTGGTTTATGGAGCCCTCTGGAAAATGTTCCTCATGGCCTCCATTCCGAACCCGAAATAAAATACACTACATCGCAGCAAATACTTCACCAGGGTGCTGCTCCCTCTTCCCCCCAACCCACGCTCCCATTTGTTGCTAATTAAATGAAACAGCAGGTGCTTAGACCACAAGCGCAGCAGGGCTGGAGTGCAGTGATTAAACCCCCCTGGAATGTCTTCTTGGAGAGCTGTGTCTTTCCAGGGACTGGACTGTAAGAGGAAACACGAGATTAGAGGCAAGGGCTGGGTCAGTGTTTGGCTGTGAGCTCCACAGTCAGAGGGTGATTTCAAAGAACGACAGATCATTGGAAACATCAGGTTTCTGGGGAAGATGCTGGTTCTTCTCTGTTTTGCCAAGGCCCCTTTCCAGCATCCTTGCTACAGGGTAGTTACAACACAGCGTGCTCTGCCTGGAGAAATCTCCTTTCTCACCCAGTTGAGACCCACCATTCCAGTGCAGAGTAGCCTCCCCCACACCAAGGCACGTGTGGGCACCTCAAATTTTCAGGCAATGATTATCAGTGCAGTCTCCAAGGCAAGAAGCCATCCCAGTCTAACCCTGTGTGAGGCCAGGGAATGAATGTGCCACAAGCCAGGGTGTCAGAGCTGGCTGGGGAAGTTATCGACGGTGTCTGAACACATGACACACCAGGTCATGTTAATGAGTTGTTCCTAGTTGCCACCCAGAGCAAATGGGTGCAAGCCCAGACAACAATTTTTTAACAGTAACTCATTGTCTGGGACATGTCCCTACGTCATGACTCCTGACATTCATTTACCTGCTTACCTCTGTGCTGGAATCTCATCCACAGGTATGCTGGGGACACAGCATGAACTGAACCCACTCTACTTGACACAAAAGAAAAAAAAAACCCTTGCTGCCACCGATGCCATCACCAAGTTTCACCTCCTGACACCAAGAATCAAGCAAAACAAAAGGCAAATGCTATTCTGTTATGGACAGGGGATGGACAGTGCTGTAAGGAATGGAGAGATGTGGAGCAAGGGGCATTTACAGGCAGCCACTGACGAGCAGCCCATCAAACCAGCTCTCTCCTGTGTCCTCCTCTGGGGCCTCCTTGTTGCACCCCAGCAAAGTCCTTCCCCTGCTCACCACGTGCTCCATCAACAGCCAGGTCTCCCTCCCATTCCAGCATGCCAGTCTCACTCTGGTGGCTTCCCATGGAGACAAGCTGGGATGACTTTAAACACCCAAAGGGTACCGGTGAGTACTAACGCAAGGGGTCCCCAAACAGTTACCAACTGCAGTAACACGGTACGAGCCCGGAAATAAACTCCTCGTCCCTTCTACGAATTCCATTCCTGACCACAAGAGTCCATGGGACCAAGACATAAGAAAGAAAAGCACTATTTATATTTCTGCTGAGCACTTAACTTCTCTTTGGTCACTCTGCTGATGCTTCACTTCTTCACCAAACCCTGTCAGAAATGTCTGGGGGCTTGGGGGGAGGAGAGGGAACGTGGTCATTAAGGTCTGGCTTAGCTACTGTAATACAGCTAACGTTTGGCTCTGTTAAAAAGACTCCCAGCCAAAGACTTCAAAGCATTTTACAAACATTAATGAATAAACTTTCTCCAGGAGGGCTGATTATAGCCCCCATTTTATGGGTGTATATATTTCCAGATAACCTTCCTGCCACACCAGAAGTTCCCCACTCCTTCTTCCACACCGCAGACTCCCAGCTCCTAATTACACAAAAAACATTTCCACACTAAGGCGATGAAATATATTTTGACCTAAGAGTGGAACAGGATTCAGCATGAGGTTTCCTAACAACAACAGGCAGGAACTGACAGCCCTGGTGCTCCTACAGCCCGCAGCAACCCCTACTCAGCTGTGCAATTCAGGGCTGTCCCACACCCAGAATGAACCTGAAACTTTGTAGGATTACTCTCCACCCTGGAAACAGCTTTTGCAACCTCTTCCCTTATGTAAGGATAACGAGGGACCACCTCCATGGAGCACACCACCCTTTATGGCTCCATCTGCCTTATTCCCAGATCCCAATGGCAAAGGAATCTCTGCCAACTCCTAAAGCATCAAATGCTAAATCTTACCCTTACATGCCAGCAACCAGCACCCTCTAACCCTCAGCATAGTAACACAACAGGCATCACACATGGCTACAGAGTGTCTTTGCAAAGCTGCACTAAAAAACTACCAGATAACCTGGACTTTTTACAAATACACAGGTGTTTGCCGTGTGCCATCCCACAATATGTTTTCTTCACCAGGAAGACACGTGGCAGTTTTGTTCAAACAGCAGCAGCTGATCACTGCTGTGATCACTGTTGTGATCAGAACAAGCCTGGACTTAGATTTCAAAGATCCCCAGACCAGAGAGAGGCCCAAACATGCCACCTCACTGGGCTGTCAGAAGCCAGAGATTAGCCAGATAAAAAGAAAAGCCTGTGAAATAATTTTTTGCTCCAGGTGGATAAGATGTATTCCCTGTAAGACAAAACTTCGATCATTAAACTCACCTTAGTCCTCGGAAAGAATTTTTTCCTTATCATCATTTCACTTAGTCCTTTTCTGGTTTGCTTTCTAATTTCTTCCCATTTGACATTTTCCCCTCTCACAGTGTTTCTGTGGTTTGTCCTTCACCTGTCTCAAAACACCTGGCTGAAGCAGCAGCTCAGCAAGTCTCACTGGTTTTCTTAACACACCCCTAAAAAACCAAATGCATCAAGGCCCAGGCACACGGCTCTGATGTTACCTCAGTTTGCAAAAGCACCACTGAATTGATTAGAATCTGCCCTTGTCTGACCTGGTGAATCAGAGGCACCTCTGCATCAACACTGATGCCCCATGAACAGCTTCAATTCTGCTTGTACTGCAGAATTACAGAAATTACCTTAAGCACACTAGGGTGCTTTCCTGGGTCTCTGCTTCGTCCTTTGAGAGCTTGTTCACAGCTCCTGCCATCAAGAACTTATCAACAACTTGCTCCACTCTGAAGTGTGAACCTCCTCACTGGACTGCAACTCCCTGCTCTGCTGACTTTGCATCCTCACAGAGTTCCAAAGAACTTGAACAGGTCCCATACCAAAAGGACACATTTTCACCACCAGGAACAGCTGTAGGTCTGAACTGGGAGGTGCCATATAACTGCAGCTCCTACCCAAAATAAATATCCTGGGATTTGGACCTGGGAATGCTTGTGGAATGTTCCCAATGCACCCTCCTCTCACAGACATACAAAGGGACCATCAATTCTGCTATGCTTCTCCTGGGCACAGACAGGGAAGAGCAAACTCTAACCCAGCAGTGAAATGGGGTAGCTTCAAAAAACTTGGTTATGAGCACCTGTGTGGGTAAATGCTCAGTGACGGGTGTGGAGTCAGGGGGCCAGCCAGGGCAGTGCCAAGGGACCTGACACGCTTTGGGAGCTCAAGCCCTCCCTTTCCTGCACAGATCCTACAGACCAGACCTCTCCTTTGAAATAGAAAACAAAAGGTGGAGAAGCAAAGCCCTCAGCTTAGCTGAAAGTTGTTCCAGCAGGACACCCAGGAATGAGTGTGCAGGACACTGTGCTTCCCCCAGAGCATCACTGTTCTTGCTTTTTGCATGACTGCACCACACATCTGCTCAGCACTGTGGTTCCTCTGTGGGTTTTGCTGCCCTGACCGCTCCACTTCGATGCTTCCCCTGAAGGAGGGGAAGTGGAAATTGCAGAAGACAGTTCTGCAGTGGGAATATGTTTGCATGAGACATGAAACCACTCTGGCTGCAGAAAAGGAGAACCATGCGTAGACTTGAGGCAAGAAGGAAGGGAATAACGAGAAAACAAACTCCCAAATTCACACTCCATACGCTGATGATGAAAAGGATTCAGGTGCTACATGGAAGAAGCAAACAGCACTCATTGCTCATAAATCAGTCTCAGGTGAGCCTGATCACAAGCCTTCCTTAAGGCAGCCAGGACTGGGCACAGTCCACAGTGAAAGAGATGCCAATTGATGCTTTTCTGTGTCCTGTAGACAAACTCTGGTGCGACAGGACCAAGAGCTACTGGCTCTTTCCAGACACGGCCTTCCCACATCTGAGCCTGTAGGAGCAGAAAGCCAGGAGGGGCGAGGTGACAGGGAAAAGAGCCCTGACAGAGCCCCACATAAACTTTCCATTATGTCTGGGCGATTTTCTATTTGCACTTAAATGCAATAATGTAAATAAACTCCGCATAACCCTTGCAGGGCTATTTAGGACGTTTTGAAAACAACCAGCTCTTCTCATCGTGAGCCAAGGGATGAGAACACAACAGGCACTTCTCATCTTGGTCTCTGCACACTTAATGAAAGTGAAGGATTGTACTCCCTGCACAAAAGTGGAATTGTGTTTCAGGGCTGGGGGTGTGAACCCCGTGCGATTTTCCGGCAGTATAAATAATTAAAAGCTGACTACGATTAGGGGAGAGCGGCGATGTAGTGGAGAGGGTGGAACTGTCATACCTGAACTTTCGGGGCTTGAGTGCTTTGGGGAAGAAAGGCCACAGAAAAATCCCGCCGAGGAATTCAACTTTCACACAGATATTCCCGAAAAAAATAAAAAGGTTGATCTTGATCTCTGGTAAGAGGAAATATGCTAATAAAGCAGCACTTGGGAAATTTTGCTGCCTGTGTAAGGCCAGCAGCCCCAGAGCTGCACCTTTGGCTGGGGCCAATCCCACAGCCAAA
This sequence comes from Empidonax traillii, assembly GCF_003031625.1. Taxonomy (NCBI): domain Eukaryota; kingdom Metazoa; phylum Chordata; class Aves; order Passeriformes; family Tyrannidae; genus Empidonax; species Empidonax traillii. The sequence goes on along the minus strand of NW_020955767.1, from coordinate 574,946 downwards.
CCACTCCCCTGTGTTTTATTGTTCCAGCAAACAAAACCTGGAACAAGATTAACAAACAAGTGGGCTGCTCCCAAGGCTGAGCTTTAAATCCTGCTGTGGGACCTAATGGGATATGACGAGAGCTTCCAACACCACAATAATGGAGATGGAGGAGGGATAACACGGAAGGTGTACATTGAGCCTTGACATGCTCTGATGAAAAATAGCTTTCAGCCCAATTTTACCATTATTCTGCATAATCCCTTGTATGAGATACTTTCCAGGCACAAAACCAGCGGGTCTGGGTCCAGCACCAAAACTTTCCATCACGGTTTTTTTTGGCAATTTCAGGCATGTTTTTAGATTTCCATTAGCTCTATGACCTTGCAGGAACTAATGCTCCTGACAGATTTGATTTTTAACACATAAAGTAACCAACAGCTATGAAAATAGGTCTGAATCCTCCTCAGCTGAAGCAAATCAATTCAGTTAATTTGGAAGAACTTATTGCTTTTCCTCTCTGTGGCTGTATCCAGGAGAGACCTTCCCACACCACAGAGTCCCTCCCATCCTCCACATCAGTGATAGGTGGGGAGTGTAGGTACTGATAACAAGAATAACTTACGCAAGCCAAACGTGGAGAAAGCAAAGGAATAATTCCAGCAAATAGTCCTTTTGACCAATTTCACTGTTTTCTGTGCCTGCTAGGGGTCCATAAGTGGAGTTTGATATTCTTCAAGGATCATGAAGGATCTTTGCAGGTAACAAGCTTGTGTAGTTCAGTTGGTAGATGCAGAGTATCTGGTATTAGAGCATAAGGTAAACTTCCTGTTTCCCAAAAGAATGGTTTTAATCCTTTATAAACCCTCTATAATCCAGACACTGCAAATTCATCTGTTGAGAAATCTGCTATCCATTACAGTTCTGCAGCACTCCCTTGAGATTCTTGGGTTGGACAAACCCACCCAAGTTAAACTCTTTCTAGGTAGTTCATAAAAAATGCACGCACACAAAAAGCACATAAAGCAATCTGGTTTAGCTTGCAAATAATATCCACAGAGGCCTTTTCAGTCTAAAAATACTATCACATGAATACGGGAGCATCTGGTGAAGTGGCATCACTTTTCAGCCATCAGATTTGAACTGGAGAGGGAAGCTGAACCAAGAACTGGCATCACAGCTGAACCTTCACAAACTTTTTCTAAATCTTATGCAAGCTTAGGGCAGAGAGCCTTTAGAACAGGTTTCTCTCATAAAGTCCATACACCTCACTGGGCTCTTTATAAGCAGTGAGAGCTCACCACTGCAGAGCTCTGCCACTGATTTCATTTCTGAGATTTCCCTGACTGTATCTATAACTTTGCCAAGAAACTCCAGTCCATTTGCTGGGGGCTGCTAACCAGGACAGCTTCCACAGCCACTGCTGTGGCGACTGGGGCTCTCAGGGAAACTGCTTTGTGAGCTCTCACTCATCAGTCATTGCCATCCCAACATGATCACACACCTTGGAGATGGACTTCACCCTCTCCTCTGGCTGGTGAGATTTACATGGCACTGAATGTGCAATCCAAACCTCATCAAAGGGCACAGACCAAAATCCAAGTCTTAGGATCTTTAGGGGCAGCAATTTCCAAAGCAATTTCCTACCATGGCTCACACACTGTCCAGGCACTGCTCCTAATATTTCTAAAAAAAAAAAAAACCAAAACCCCAAAAAACAAACCCAAATAAAAAAACCAACAACCCACTACTACTCATTTGTCTAACTACATATAAAGCCTGGAGCTTAATTAAACTTTGTTTTACTTCTAGGATCAGGAGCATGCCTAAAGAATAGCTACAAATTGAATGCTCATAAAGATCTGCCAGTGCTGAACTTCTGCTCAGAGGCTGCAAAAGGCAGGAAATCAGTGTAGAGGATGAATTCCCTTCGGCAGTCAGAGCAGATCATTAACTGTGCAGCCCCTCTGGAGCAGTTGAGGTTGGGGTAGCACAGCACACAAAGACAACACAATGATGGCAGGAAAAATTAATCTTTAAAACAGCCTGCCACTCGATGCTGTGCTCCTATTGAAAGGAATTAGCATTTAGTCTGTGCTAGATAAGGAGAAAGCATCTTGATTGTGTGATGAAATGTTTAAATACCACTGATTCCACACGCAGGTTATGAACACCAGGGGAATAAGTACTTGTCGGCATCCAGGAGAACATCAGCATTGTACGGAACAATGTTCATGTGGTGCAATGACCCAAACAGTGTCCATCACAGTCACTGATGCCATGGTGCAGTCCAGGACCCTGGTCATGTGAAGCAAGGGAATGGAGGAGGACACAGCTGCCAGAGACACAGCTTTGGGAGATTCCCATTCCACAGTGGGGTCAGGGCAACCACCTAACCAGAACCCCACTGCCACTTTGTTCAGAACACGTAAGACTTTTGTGGGTGTTTCTGGTATTAAAAAACTTTCTCTGCATAGTGAGAAGTTACAGTTGCACCACTGGAAGACTCGCCTTTGCCCCTCAGCAGCCTCCAGAGAAAAGAAAAACCATCCTTTGATAGCAAAATTCATTCCCTATCATTAGAGAAGGGCACCTCTATTGCATCCTCAGACCACTGAGACAGAGTGGTGTGGATATCACCTCTGTTCTTGCCTTGCTGCTGTCACACCCTGAGGAGCTGGCTAAGTCACCACAAGCCATCACATCACTTTCTAGGCCAGACCTGAGCACGGGGCAGGCAGGGGAGGGTATTGGATTGGTGCTGAGCAGCCAATATTGCCCCCACAGCCACCATGCAGAAGATTCCCAGGCTGCAGCACAGGGGCAACATTCAAGTGTAAGATTTATGCCTCAACAGCACTCAAGTGTCGAAGTTCAAAAGGGAGGGTTCCCACAGGCTGGGTCATCTCAACTGCAGGTTATTTGCCCTGTTCATTGAATGCACCGCTATTGTAGCTTGCAAGCACTTTGCCATTTCCCCATCATGGCCCTCATCTTTGTCTGACGTGTAAAGTTTCTCTAAAAACAAATACTGGAAGCTGAACAGATTGCTTTGCCAAGCAAACATTTAAATAATGATGGAAATAAGAATTATAAACAATAAACAACTCCATTTATTCATCAAACACAAAGATACTGCCCCAAGCCAGCTGGTATCCTAAGGCAGCCCTGACTGAGGGTTAGAAGGACAAATAGTATTTAAATAGCCTTTAAATCAGTGGAGACAACTATTACCAGCTCAATAACTATATCAGCTATTAACTTTTCCCAGGGGCATCCCAATTCCCACAGCAAGCCCTGTTACATGCTTGCCACTGGGCAACTTTTCTGAGGGCAGGCATCGAGAGATCTCTGCTACTAAGAGCACACTGTCCAGGAGAGCAGCAGTGGACAACTGGCCCATCTTTACGCTGAAGAAAGGATTTGCCATTTGTCCCCAAGGAGCCAGTGCTGACCCTTGGAAACAGACATGTTGACAGAGTCACGTTCAGATTTCCTCTGAGTTTTCCCAGTCAGTTTCAATCCTGCTCTTAAGGAACCTGTTTTCAAACCAAACCCTGCAAAAGAGCTACTGGAGTAACTCTATCCTCACAGTCCCAAGACTATCACGGATGGCCCTGAAGCCAGGCACTGAGTCTGAACCTCACAGGCCAGGTATGGAGCCAGGCCCCTGGTATGGAAGAGGATTTCATAGCAGCTCTCAACCTCTACAGCAGGGCCAAGATCCCACACTGAAGAAACAGGAGCAGGAGAAACTAGATCCTTGCAACCCAGACCATCCCAGCCAAGGCCAGCATGGCCCAGAGCAAAGGCAGGCAGATGCTTTGACCGCAGATCCTCTGCTGTCGACAGAGCCCAGTGAGAGAAATACCTGTTTCTTCCCCTTTGCCTTATGTTTCATTGTGCACTTGCACCCTCTGCCATACTGTTGCTCCCTATCTCCTCCTCCCCTGCCCTATTCAACCCCACTTTCTCCTCCAGCTTTCCTGTCTGTTTCCTTACGCACCCTCGGACGCACACGCATGGCCCAACAGAAACACCCCCTGGGAATCCTTTTAACACAAACCTCCCACGCCATGAGAGGGGCAAGCTGCATCATGCATGGAGCCACAACATCAGCCCTCCTTCCCTTCCCTTCCTTTCCCTTTCCACAGTGCCAGCCAGGAGCCAAGTGCAGGGTGACATCTATGGAAAAGAGTGTCACACATCGCAGAGTGACTCTGTGGATGGCTGGGAAGACCAGGCAGTGACTCTACTCATCCTGCTAGAAAGGCCTGGTGGGTGGAGGGTTAGGAGTCAGCATTTGCAAATGCAGGAGCACACTTGCCCCATTGCATTCTTACCTATGCTCTTCACCACTGATAAATTTACTGCATGCTTGAGCTTGTCCATTCACCACTCCTGCAGAGTTAAAAGCATGAATATTTCAACGGGAAATACTACAGGTCCTATAAAAACAGTCATTACTGAGTTAGACTCCACTGGACCACTACAATTGGGGCTGTAGGTCTCCACTTGGGCAATTAACCCAAATTAACTAATGGCAGCGAATATACACAGTTCCATCAGAATCTCATCAGGCACCTACCCTGCAGATACCTTGTACTGATTCCCCCTTTGCTCTGCACCAGAAAGCCTATATTCCAAAGCCACCAGGCCTGGTGACACCCAGGGCACTCAGGCACATGGCACAGTTACAACCACCTAACTGGGAATGAGAGTGGACACCACACTATTTGATAGAGCTTAGGATAACAGAGAGAGGGATGTTGGTACAGAAGAGCATGTAACAGGACAATGATCAATAGCAGCAGCATTCAGATGGACTCCAATCTGAGCAAGAAAAGCAGATACAGAGACTGCAATTACTGTTTTTTATATTACCATTTTTGTTTAATGCCATCTTCAATGTTCAGTTACTCCATTATAGCACTATAAACAATCAGGATGACCCTAGCAATAACAAGAAGCTCTTGATGTTTTATCATCACCCTGAAGACAACTTACATCTCTTCGCTCTTCCTAATAAAATTCTTGATAGTCTTTATTTTTATTGTTCTAATTGGCTGCCAGTGAGGTTCTTTTTCTGTGCTACTTTGAAGAAAACCTGCTTAGATCAGCAGACCACAACAGGCAGATAATTTTGTGCTAACACACAAAGCCAGTGCTTGAACAAAGCTTGGTTTATTTGCCTTTTCAAAATTGTGACATTTCAGATATCTCCTAGAAGCCAACATGTCTGTGTGGGTCATTGTGTGGAGAAACTTCAATCTGCCCACCTAACATTCCTGCTGAGGCTCCACCAGGGATGTCATTTGCCTCTTGCTGAATCAGGAACACAATGTGGGATTACGGCATGCTGCTAAATCCAGCTCCTGTGTTTTGCCTTGAAGAAGGCTGCATTTCACTCTTGTGAGAAAGGATCCTCCCCCAGCTCTGCACACAGAGACCCAGCCATCCTTGTGGACCGTAGGGTTTGGTCCCTCTGCTGAGGTGCTGGTCCTGTTCATGCTCTGCCTGGAGGCTCTGAGTAACGCAGGCATGAAATCACACCAGAACATTTGGAGTCACTGAATAAAATGCAGCAGATGAGCTGCTGTTGATAGAAGCCAAGACACAAGGAACTGAAGCTCTGTCCAGTTTTCCCTGCTCACTTTGCTGGGGAGAAGGTTTCTTAGCAGGGGGGGCACCACCCAGCTGGGGTCATAATAGCTATAAAAAGCCCAAGGTGCTTCTGAGCAACTGGGAGGGTGATATGGAGAGTGGGGAAAGACCCACCCTTCATACTTGCCATCTGCAAACTTTGTGGCTGCTTTCCATGGGAAAGCACAGCCATGGGAGAGTGAGCTGGCTGCATCCCCACACTATTCCACTTTATGCTTTGGGTGATTATTTATGCATACACTCAACTGCAAATCCCTACCCTGCTAACAGCCTCCAAAAGCACTTTGCAGCAAGAACAACATGGGCCTTACATCTGTAGATGTCTTTTACTTCATAGTGGAAATGCCAGGAGTTTTCTCTGCTATCCCAGTAAAACAGTGTCCTTTTTCAGCTCCTTCGGGGACAACAGAAGCATTGCTGAACTATCACCTCAGGACAGGATTCTGCAACCACCACCAGAAAATCCATCAGCAATGATGGGAGACCTCAAACAGCATCCAGGGAATGTGCCTCAGTGAGCCACCAGCCTGTCTCGAGGGTCAGCACTACCAACATCACTCTCCTCACGCTCCTGTTCTGCACTGCAGGCAAGTGCATGAAAGCAGCATTTAAAATGTCACATTAGGAGGCAGCTTTGACCCCACATGGTGCTCAGGTGCAAACATCTCCCCAGGGTGAAAAACAACAGATAACTGGACTTGGCAAGCAATTTATAGTGATGCTTTCATCTATGCAGAGTTAATTCAATCTTTTCAATCCTATTTACTGAAACATTGGCTGCTGCCATCATCTGACCTATGCTCAGGAGCAGGTGTGACTTGGTTGCACAATTAAAGGACGCAGGAATGCCCTGATTTAATTTAAAACATGTATTTATAGATATCCAGCCTCACTGAAGCAGCACAGGGCTGACACCTGGCTTGTTGCTTTGGGTTCTGTTTTCTGTACTTCTCACAGCTTTGTGAGGCAAACAAATCCCATGGTATGTCCAGTCACACTGCCTTATTCCTCATCTTAAAAACAACCTCATTTCCAATTCAAGTATATATGCTGCTCAAATAGCACAACCAATTTTGAATCCTTGGAGCACAGCAGCCTCTTACTGCCTGCAGTGCCTAAGAGAATTTGCAAGGGAGTGTTTCAGAAAGCTCAATATCTAGCAATGCTAGAGCTCTCAAAACCACTGAGCCACTTCCCACAGACAGCCATTTGGGGAAGGGTGGGCTCTTTTTTAAAGAAACATGAAAATGCAGTAGTGAAATTAATTATCTGTATTCCTCCCTTGCTCCTGGGCAGCCCCTCGGGTTTCCCCATGGGTCCTCTCCAGTGTCGCTGTCAACAACAGATGCTGCAGACCTGATGAAGTCGTTACAGGTCAGCCCTTGTCCCTCCACTTCTAGTCAAGAGCAAATGAGACACACGCAGGCTTTGGAAGTCCTGAAGTGCAGCTCTGGCACTGACACAGCAGGGCAAGTAGAGTTGGCAGAGACCTGTGGATTCCAGCTGTTTTGGACATGAGTGATGCCCGTGAATGGGCTGAGCATCTCTCCCTAAGCATTTACTTGATTTTCTGCTGGAAGTGCCACATGGGGGACATTATCAAAGTAGATTGATTATTCTAAAGCCACATTATCACTCATGGTATCAGGCTGCCAAGCCAGTGAAGTTCGAGGTTCCTCCAAAAACCTGGAAAGCACAAGTTATCCCCTGATCTGGAGCAAACTTACATTTGAGCAAGAATCACTGAAGATCAAGCTGTAAGTTTCCCAAAATGCAAGGGTTACCCCAAGGGCCCTAACATTCATTTCCTTTTCCAACTCTCTTTGCAGGCTTCGTTAGAGCTGTAAACACAAGCTGGTATTCAAGACTCAAAGCAGTTTCCTTTGCATCACCTAAGAGATGTTCAGGCATAAACAAAACTCCAGAAAAAGTAACAGGAGGAAATGAGGGGAGGGGAAAAAAATCACCTATCACTTCTGGGAGTTAAAAAGCACGTTATGGCAGCCTGAGCACACGGGGAATTGTCCACATCTTAGAGGTGGGAAACTGAGGCACAGATTGACATGTGTGATCTGCTCACAGAAACATGACAAGGCCATGGGAACCTTAAGTGAAGACCTCAGTTTCTGAACTGAGCGCCTCATGCTGCAAGAGCTAAAGAGGCTGTTGGAGAGGGCTGTCACTGCTCATGCAGTGTTGGCCCTGACAGAGATCCCTGGGAGGGAAAAGGGTTAAGGAAGGGAATTTTGTTACTTTCTTGTCGTATTTTCTCGTGGGGGGAGAAGCGTTATGCAAGCGAGAGTTTTCCACTGGCTAGGCCCCCTTGCACTTATCAATGGGACCTTTCAGGACTCACTCCCTGATTGAGACATCATTTCCTGTCCAACACACTAACCCCATTGATAACTCCATGCTTGATGGGAACTTTACAAACCTACCAGGAAAGGCCAGGAGACCGAGAACAACATATACATGAAAACAGAACTGTGGAGAAAAGAAAAAGAAGAGAAAGAAAGAAACAGTTTTGGGCACAGTTTGCATGCTGACAACAAATGTTTGTGACTAGGGAGCTGTGCATCTTCAGCAGGTACATCAGACACAGGGAAGATGCTGACACACTGTTCACAGTAGAGACACTGGCAGGCCTGGTACTTCAGCCCAAAAAGAAGTGAAGATGGGTACAAAAGGAAGCTTAAGAACATTCCTCTCTCATCTTCCAGCCACAGAGCAAACAGAAATCAGGACTGACTGTAGAAACGGTCACATTTTTCACCAGAAAGGCCAGGAGGCCATAACTGATCTAGCTTACAAAACAGGCTTCAGGTTCCCAAATACCAGAAATGAAACATAAAGGGGAGCAATGAGGAAACTAGAGCTCTTCAAGATACCTCAGATCAGGAACCCTTCTTTTCCTAATTTATCATGGCAAAGAGCTTCACTGTTACTTTCCAGGACACAGCAGAGTCAGCTGTGAACATCCTTAACCCTGGTTGTGATGACTCGCTTGATATTCTAACCACAGCCCAACTCCAAACACAAGCTCCAGCCCCAAAAACCAACATTTTCCCCAAAAGTTCGGGAGGTTGTCAGACCACAGCTTTTATTTTCACCCCAGGCAATTATAGTTTTGCTGCCTACAAAGGTATCAATGCATCTTGATTATTGTTAAATAGAACAGCAGCCCCAAAGCTCTCCTTACTCATGCAGGTGCCTGGGAACACCACCAAAAATAAAGTAACACTATGAGAAAGGAAGCAGCTGATGCCCACACTGAAACTCTGTAACTGAGACTTTTCCCGTTTCCTGGTTTCAGACTTTGGTCAGCAGCTATTCAGAGAGAAAGTTTTCAATGAAATCTAAATATAAAGTCACAGAACACAGCAAAGGAGCTGCACAAAACAGCAGGAGCCAGGACATTGGCTGGCCAGGTAGATGGTTAGGAGGAGGGCCTGTAAGGTTTCCACTGGCATCTCCATTACTGAACTGCTGTGGGAGTGTGCAAAAGCTCTGTTGTTTTCAGTTATTTAGCTAAGTAGTTTTTGGGGGCCCAGAATGTAGCTCTCTCTCTCTCTCTGTTCTAAGTGCATCTGAAGTATTTAAAATTAGATCCTCTCTTCAATAGGAACCATTCATGAAAATGTCAGCTTTAAATGTCTTTACAGTGCAAGCCACTCACTGTGAGCATACCACCCACTTATCTTATACCTTACAAGGGCAGAGCCTGAAAAGTTTCAGGATCATGACATGTAACAGACCAACCAAGCACAAAGCCTTACTTAAAGGCACTATTAACCCAACTGGAAACACGACTAGAAGCATGAGTAGAAATAATATTTCATGTTAGACAAGACAGACTTACCTGCAGGTCAAAGAACTTGCTGTATCTCCGGTAGATGATCTGGGAAGTCAGGTCAGACCATGTTACATTGATGATATAGACCTGTTCAGGGAAAAGAAAACACAAATCAGCATGGGCCATGAAGCATGGGATACATCCAAAGGCTGAAAAGTCAACATAGGTTAATTCCAGATCCCACTGGTTGTTCCTGCTCATAATGAGGAATACAGCTCTGAGTGCAGAACTAGCCTAAATTAAAGCTGTTTCCCTGTTGCAGCCTTGAGCAGAGGTCTCAGGACAGTATGCAGTGTTCTCCCACACATCTTCATTACCATTTCTCACCAATTTTGCTCTCCCTGGGATACAAGCTTTAACTGATGGACAGCATTTTCTGATCTGTGGTAACAAACCCTGCCTTCTACCCTCTCTGGAGGGTCCCGGAGCTGGTTGCAGGCATGACTAGGAGAGCTATTCCACCCCTGAAGCAACAGCCCATCATGGGCTGCTGATCCACAACCCCCTGCTCCAGGTCATCCTTGTACATGGAGATGCAGCCGATCCCTTCTCAAGCAAGAAGTTGCTCTGGTTCAACAGGAAATTCAAAGCAAACTCAGCTCCAGGGGTACTGGGGGATTACAGTCGTGCAACTCAGTTGCTTACTCATACCCATACACGCTGGATAGCAGCTCAACCCTGTCTCTGCATACAGCCCTTGCTGAGTCACATCGTACCACTCAGCACCTCTGGCCCCCATTAGACTGATCTGAAGGTGATGTAAAGCTGGACAGTGAGAGTGACACTGTTTTCCTATGTTGATGGAAACATCAAGAGAAGCCCAGAATAAGCCCAGAACTTCCCTTGCCCAACTATAGTCCATCCCCAAAACAATCATCTTACAGAAACACTGCTTTGTAAGAAGCTGTGATAACAATTTGCACACACATACATACATATATACAAAAGCCAGAAAATACATACATAACAGAAGAAATATATATATAACAGAAAAATATTTCCTTTTGACCCTAGTACTGTCAAAACATTTCTTTTAAAGAGAAAAAATCAGCCAGGTTCTGCTCTCTTACACACTTGCCTTCAGGTCAATGCTGCTCCTGCTGCCTTGATGACAGATACACAAGGCTTCAGCAAACACAGGATGGAGGTACCAAGAGTGACCACTGAGGTCACTGAGGGTGACTACACAACATCAATATAATGAAAATCACAGCCAGGCCAGCTCCTGGGCCTTTAAAGCAATTTCCAGTTTTCACATATGGAGTGAGATAACGATCTGGCAGAGGAAACAGGAAAGCATCCCTCCTCCCTCAGCCCCAGTACTGCAGCAAGAGCTCTCCCTTTTGCCATGGACACAGAATTGAAGCTCTCTGTCACCAGGGATGGGGGATGGATAAGCATCATCCCCTTCTCCATCTTCCCCAGGACACTATCCCATCTTGGTAATTGCCACTGTGCTTTTACCAATAAAAATTATTGCATGAAAATTCCTGGAGGGTTGTTGAGTGGGCTTAACAATGCTTTTCCAAGGACTGCTGAGGAATTTTTCCTTTCTTATTCCTTCCTACCTAGCGGGAGAGAGGTGTCATCTGATATTCCAGGAACCATGGAGGTCCTGCAGCCATACTTTCCTCTCTGCTTGTTTAGATCACATTCAGTCCCCAAGGCTGCTCCCCACCTACTGCAGCCCAGTTTCACGGCATTCAAGAACTGGACATGCTGAGCACAGGCTGTTATGGAGATCTGGGGCCTCTCTCATCATCGTATCAAACATAAGGACAGAAGATGGCAAAGGGAAGACTGCCCAGGGTTCAGAGCATGATTCTTAGCTGAGGTTACTCCTCAGCTGTGTCTCACAATTCTGGAAAAGCAAACCACCCAACCTCCCTTCCCTCAATGCCCACATGCACAAGTGTGACACTGTCCTGCCTCACTGAGGGGAGATAAGACTGAGTAACATGAAGATTTCAGGGCCTCTTTAAAGATCTGACCCACACAGTCAAGGCAGAGGAGTCAGAGCCTGGGAAGGAAGCTGCTGTTGCCAATTTTCAGGCCAACTACACTACTCTGAAGAATATTTTTCCATGTGTTTTTGTTGTGAAGGAAAAAAAAAAAAGTTTGTAGATTTAGTCTGAGCTAATTCACACAGAAATATTTCTACCCATTCTCTACCCAACAGCTACTTTCAGATGGAAAATCCATTTGATTAAAAACAGATCATGACATATGGGAGCTGAATAGCATCCAAAAGCAACTTCAGATACTGTAATTCTGGCCCTGAGTCCTCACAAAGGGGATGAGACAGGAGGAGAAACATATTGTACATGCAAATAAAGATTATATTTTTCTCTAAATATGCATCTTTTCTCCAGAAACTAGAAACAAAACATATATGCCACAGACATCCAGGCTTTTTTAATTTCATGGCACTTCAGGCTTCCTCATGTTACTCTTCAGAACCCACAACAACTGAGTTTTGTGAAATTTTCAACAGCCTGCAAATCTGCTTGATCAAGATCTAATCCAGCCAGGAGTTAATCCTGCTTCAAGAGTCCAGCATGATGTGGTGGTGCAGTAAGTGGCACAACATCCCCACGGCACAAGAGGGGGCAGAGCTGGTTGCAAAGGAGTATTCTGGGCAAGAGATCAGATCTGTTTGGTGCAGGGAACAGGTGCAGGAGCAGGACCCCACGGCATGGTATGGATACAGCCCCAGATCTGAAACTCAGGCTCTGTGGGGATGAAGCTGACACTGACTTTGGTCAAGCCAGGATTGTGCTGCGCATTTAGGACAGTGATTAAATCTTTTTAAGCCTAAAGTCTCCTCAAGCTCAGCAAGCGACGGATTGGGCAGCACGCAGATGCACGGATTTCTATTTCATGGAAAGATCACAGCAGAAGTAAAAAAGCCTTTAATCATAACCTGGTGCTATGTGAAGTGAGAAACCAATGGGCTCAAAATCTGCTTGCTGGGACGCAGGTGCAAAATCTATAATGGTTATTGATCTTTTTTTGCTTGTTTGTGCAAATCAAATTGCTTCTCAAATGCCATCACTTGAAATCATGGGGAATAACTGGTTGAAAAAGATCTGTAAAATGTCAGATTATAAATGCAAGGTGTAGAGGTTTTGAAAGCCTTAGATATCACATTTCTCTCCCCCAGAGATCAGAGTTTGGAAATTATTCGTTTCTGCTGCCTCGGTCGGATCCATAACCTTTTCATGAGCAGCAAACACTACATCAGCTTACCTCATCATTTTTTTTCTCAGATCTTAAAATGGGTTGCTGTGAAAGCGATCAACAATATCCCAGGGGAGGAGGAGAAAAGCAGTCCTGAGGGAGCCCAAGGTCATGGAAATGCAATGGGACAAGGAGGCAGCAGGAAATATCAGATAAATATGGAGAGCCATCCCACGCTCGAACACCCAGCAGAGCCAACATCGCTCTCGCAGACTGCCTGCAGAGCCAAGGGAGGGCTTTCGCTGGCATCTGACAACTCCCCAAAATTGAGCCACACCAGCCACCACTCCAGCACACAGCTGGTCCTGCCCATGGGAGAGTCCCAGGTCCTCAGCACGTGTTTGTTTTGTTGTTGGTTTTTTCCTTGTTTGTTTGTTTTGTTTTGATAAAAGAAGATAAAATCAAAGTATCTTACATGCCTTGGAGCAAGCTGTTCCATGTGAATCTGTTGTGTCACAACTGTGACTGCAAATTACAAATTACTACAATAATTAATTACCAAAGGTAAAAAGATCTGCTTTATGCAGACCTGCCATGTTTATTACCTTAAAGGAGTCAAAACACACATGCTATTCAAATGCTTCACATTAAAAATCGTTAAACATGAAGTCCTTTACACTGAATGATAATTGAAGTAAAAAATTACAAACAACTCACTGCAACAATCACTGGGTGCTCCAGCCTCTAAGAAAGTTCAATCTTTAATTTCAAAAATCCAGTCTTTTTTTTTTTTTTTTTTTTGGTCTACTGTTATATTTTAAAATAAATCCTTCTTTAGAGAAACAAGAAGTGGGCCTGTACAGACTGTAGAATATTAATCAGGAACTGAGCTTGATAAGCAGCTCTTAATATTTATGCCTTAGGAAAGAAGGTGCAGAATTTCAGGGGGATTTTACCAGCTGCTAATTATTGTTTAATTCTAGCTCTGGGAAACTTCTATTTTACCCACCACAAAGCAGAAAATTTACTGTAAACTGAAGTTACTGCTCTCCCTTTACTGCCTATACCAAGTGAGGAGAAGAGGTGCCTTTCCACTACAAAATGCATTCACTCAAACATCATTGGGCATGACTTTATCATTGACTGTCTTGTTTTCGGTGGAAAATATCCAAGTTACATCTGGCACAAACCCCAGAGGTAATGAATTCAGGTTACTCTCATGTGACTGATTTTTCAATTGGTTTTTTAGGTGCTAATGTTTTTGTTTTCTACAGCCAGATGAGCAGGAGTGGAAAACAAATGTCTGAAACAAGCCTTTTGATGAGACCAAGATAAGAACATGCACAAATACATGAATTATTGGCAAAGAGAAGATTAAAGAGCAGAGACCAGAAATATCCCTGCACACATAAGAGAGGGTGCTGTTAACCTTTAATAAGTAATTACAGTAAATAGCAGCTATTAAGAGAGTTTTATGAATGCAAAAGACAATGCTATGGTGCAATTTGTATGCAGATACCATCGTGATATTCTCTTTTATCCTGGAAAACGTCAGCTTCTTCAAAGTCTCCTATTAAGTGTTGGATGTTTGTCCTCCAGTGAATCAGGACTGTGTTGGAAAAGACGCACCTCTTCCCCTGTTTTAAGATGCTATCACCACCTGTGAGCTGGAAGCTTTCCACCAGTACAGCTCTGCATGTGAACCCTCCCTGGTCCACTTCCATGCAAAGCCTGCCCAGCTCCTGCAAGGCTTGCAGCAATTTCAGCTGGTTCATTTAGCTGGTGGAGTTTACATTAAAACAACCCAAACTGCAGCAAAGTCAACATACATCTGTGTCCTAAATTACTGGAGTGCAGCCACTGCACTGACTTACTGTTTGCACAACCACTTTAACGTCAAAGATGTGCTGATGAGCACAAATCAGTGCTGGCCCAGATCCAGAGTGGGAGTGATAACAGCCTAGAGACTGCAATTTTGGTACTCACAAGACCAAACCAGCAAAGCTGTTCACCTTTCTGATGCAATGTGGTTGATTTTAGGTACCTTCTTCCAACCCATATGACACTGGAACCAGTAGCCAGGATTTCCCCAGGATGAGGGCCACCAGTATCCTCAATTCCTACCCTATACGAGGGACAGCACGGCAATAGGAAGAGTGGAATCCCCCAGGAATAAGCACAGAGAATATAAGACTTCTCCTGCACACATTACCTGTGCCTTCACTTGGCTTGGGTCACATCTGACTCTGAATTTGGTGAGTGCAGCATGGGCTTCTTGCCCAGCTCCCCAGCATCCAAAAGGCCCTGAAAAGCACTGTGAGACCTGGGAAATCCCCACAGAGATGAAGTCAGACCCCCAGCCCCAAGCTCATGGTAAGTCCATCACTGGTGCCATGCGATGATGTCACCTTTCAGCAGGATGGTCTCTGAGGTACCACGGCTCAGCCGGGGCAGGGCCAAGGAACAGCTATTTTCAAACCCAGCCCAGAGCTGTTCTCACACCAGGATTTCCAAGACTGAGCTGAGAAACAGAGATGAAACTCAGAAGAAACATGACACCCAAGGATCCCTGAACAGGAAAGCTTCTTGCAGGGAGGCTGCTGGTGTGGCAGGGTGCCTCAGAGCAGTCCCAAGCACATGGGCTGACGTGGACTGCACACAGGTGCGGGGCGTCTGGTTTATTCATGCAGCAGATGTGAGTTCATGGACACCCCTCTACCCAGCTCGTGTTTCCATTACCAACAGGGAAAATGTAACTGAGAAAAAGCCAGAATGACCCACGGGCCTCATGGACAAATGTTGCACATACCTAAGTTTTGGAAGCAGAGCAGAGTTACAGTGTGCTGGGAGGGAACAAACTGGACAGCCACAGCACTTGCCAGTTCTCATCTGTGAGCAGCCACCATACAGGCAATTAAACCAGGGCACAGTAATTCCAGTTTCCATCATAATTTGCAAGCTAATTTACACTCTAATTAAACATACAAGAGAGTGGATTAAAAAAAAAAGAAAAAAAAAAAGGTGAGGGGGAATAGGAGAGTTTTCCTTCCTTCACTGTTTTCTTTTGTGGATCTTGTTTCATCTCTAAACTGCAATGCAAGAGAATTAATGCCAGATTAGTGCTGCTTCTCTTTTCAGACATATCACACCAAATCTGTTCTGAGTACACAAAAAATAAACTCATTTCTGGCTCTGAATCCAGCCATACTCTCAAGACTCAAGCTGGGTCCATTCTTGTGTAGAAAATCCCACCACTACTGTATCCTACATGGGTACAGACCTTCCTCCTGATGGAAAAGGAACTGAGATGAAATCCATTTTTCTTCTGCCAAATCCTGGTACTTAAAAACAAATGAGAATAGCAACCAACTGCCTGAAGCCAGTCAGCAGACATCCCTGAGAACACAGGAAGAGGAACTCATCTGAGTCTGGAGGCACCTGGCTCGATGTTTTTGCTGGGTTCCCAGCTTCAGGGGTACAGACCAGACACGCAGCGGGGCTGTGTCTGAGTGACGCATCCAGCTCATCGTGTTTATGCAGGCACAGTAAGACAACACTTAGCCTCCCATGGTTTTTTTTTTTTCATGCATTGATGAGGTCTTAAAGCCCTCAGTTCAAACTCTGATTTGGTCTCAACTTCACTCCTCAGGTTTTTGGCATTTGCCAAGCTGAACATTAACTTCAGGCCTTCCCAGCGTCTTCCTGATAAAATAATGCTAAGTTGACCCACACAATCAGAACAATAAGCCAAAAGGGAAAAAACCCTCCCTGCTGCATTTCTTTGCATGGCCATGCAAATAAACATGAGAGGCATAAAGAGGTAAAAAGTGGAATTTGCAGCCATAATTTCTGACAATAACTTGACCAGAGAGCTGTAGAACTGGAAGGGCAGGGAGCCCTGCAGGCTGGTTACAAACCAGCCCTGAGCCTCCTGCCAGGCTTGTTTGATTACTTCATTTAAATTCATTCTTAGGGGTGTGTGAGTAGAATATGATGTGTCTAATCCTTGCAGACATTGAGTATCTGTGTTGCATTAGCAGGGCTTTGTTTGTTTTTAACTGATATGCTGGGTCATGTCAAAGACCTGTCAAGATGATCTTAACTCCAACACATCCAATAACTAGAGTTTATGAATCTAGAATAAGAAACATGACTAGTAAAGACTGGACACTTCCCTGTTACCACTTCCCATCTTCAGGAAACAGAACAGCAGCTTCCCTGCAGGGGAAGCAGACAAGGGAAGTGGACAACATCCACCCATTACATTTACATGTGTGCATGAGGGAGAGGGAGCATCTGTACAGAGCACAGTGTGGACTCATATTTCTGTTTTCAATCTGTTTCAATCCACCTGCATTTACTTTCCACATGTGATGGAACTATTTTTGAAGCAGAATAACAACAAGACCCAGTCTCTCCCATTTAAGAGTTGACAGATTATTAGAAAACACAACATCTAAGCCTACAGAGCACTAAAATCGTAGAGTGACAAATGTAAAATGGAAATAAGAACATACAGGCTCTCTGTGAGACCTGCCTCCCTCGTGGCCTTCTCAAATACCCTACCTGGATCTGAAAGAGGCTGTCTATGGCAAGCAAACAAAAATAATCCAGCTGCAGTTTGAGGTAGAAAGTTTTCAGCTTACTGCCTCCTAAATCTGGATGCCACCTGACTTATAAACTATTTTAACTCAGTGCTTATGTCCTTTCCCTCAGCAGATGGTCAGTGTTTCATAAGGACCCTAAAATATGAGAATGCCCTGGTGGAAGAAGAGAAACTCCATTCAAAAAAAAGAAACAGAATTCTAAAAAATGACAATCAACAGACAAAACAGACTCTTGAATTTCAAATCCTTCAAGTTTCACTGACCAATTTTGAATACAACAGTTGTAATAATTTCATTAAAGAGGTTTTAGGAGTTGATTTGCAACAGAAGTTGTTCTGAAAAGAAACATATCACCCCTGGAGAGTATAGTTTAATGTAGAAATCCACCGTGCTAGTGCTGGATGGGGAAGTGAAGTGGAGGTCCCTCTAAGCCAGCTACTTCTCATCTCCTACATCGTTGTGTCACTTGCAAGGTAAAAGACAGACACAAAGTGAAAGCAGCGCCTTTAAAAATTATTCTCAAATATGAAGATCACTTAATTCTCCCGCCCTTCTTCTCTACACAGGACCAAATCTGTAAAGTTGACTCAAAACTGGCTTCAATCTGCTTCAACCGAAATTAATTTTAATAGGAAAGTATTGAGGCTGATACGAGTTTATAAACACATCTTCCTATCTCCAGCTATAAGAGAACCCTCTGCTGTTGTCAGTGCTGGCACCGTTCAGATGAGGGCAATGTTTGTATAATAAATCCATTCTCAGTCCAAATGGGTACAACCTGCTTCTGGTTTTTACCATTATTACAGAGTCATTAGACCCATAGAAGCAAACAGGAAGAGTTTCATTCTCTTCATGGTGCTGGATCAAATCTCACATGGAAGCAGGACTGCTAAAATATCAGAGGGATGCTGCCAAATCAGACACACTCATGAGAGAAGCAGCCGAACTGAGTCTGGCACAAGAGGAATTGACTTGGGGGATGTTCAAAACAGGATGAGTAGAGCTCTGCTCATACTTCAGGCAAAGATATTTTTGTCAGTGAGTGCCCTGGGGCCAGGGATACAGGAATAGCTTGGTCAAACGAGAACTGACAAGAACTTGTTTGCTACTGTGTGTGTTAAATGCATCAAGAGGGACAAGACAGAGAGAGAGAAAACACAATCCAGGAATTGCTGTTTTCCAGCTAACATTCAGTCTCACACACCTTTGCATGGAGTTAGTTATGCCTGTGGGAGAAATTTCCCCGAGTACCTTTCTGCTCAGAGAAGAAGGACCCACCTACATTGTACCAGCAGGCTTGTACTGATGCATTTTCCCGACTGTGGAGCTACTGTACAGTGCTGGAGCACACACAGCTTGTGGCCAAACCATGGTGTAGCTGCCCCCTTTCATGGACTGTCCCAGAGCAGAATTTTGCACTCTGTGGGTACACGGCCCTACTCACACAAACGACACGGTGCTCCCTGCACAGTCTGCCTTACAACTGCAAAGAGGCGTTGCTGCTAAAACCCAACCTCCCTTCTGGCTTCCAACAGCCAAGAGTCCTGCTCTGCAGCAACACTCGCATGTAGTTTATACTAGCATGCAAATCTTCCGGCTTTGATTTGTAACCTTACATATGACCCCCAGATGCAGCGTTGGAAAAGCAAAGCAAGGGCCTGGGAAAAGGCGCAAAACTCCTCCAGGCCTTTCCAGAACAATGACAGAGCTCTGGGACATTCTTAGTCCAAATAATGGAAATTCTCCTGGGATTCTGCCATAGAATAGTGGGATTTTTTTTTTCCTTCTTATTTTGAGTAGAGGGAAACAAAAAGTTCATGTAAACCAAGAGACCCTCGGATTCACAAAGCCAGACTTGAGGGGCACAGTACTTTAAGTGTGACAAAAACAACTCTCCTAATTTCTATCCAGTTTCTGCAAAGCATCCCAGAACTGCCAGCATAACACACTGACAGATCACAGAATCATAGGATGGTTTGGATTGGAAGGGACCTTAAAGAACACCTAGCTGCAACCTTCCTGCCACAGGCAGGGACATCATAAGTATTTGCATTTTAACTGCAAAATGATAGAAGAGCAACTGAAAAATGGACCTACCCTCAAAACACAAACACCATTCAACAAATGTGCAATGCATGTAGGTCTTTGATTATAGTACATTACTATATATATGAGACTGAATTTACTTCTCTACAGAACAATCCTGAAAACACGAAACCAACTCCTGGAAAAAAGGGAAAAAATTTCCATAACCCCAGAAAGATGCAAGGCTGAAGTCACTGGAAAAATGTCTTTCACTGCAGTGACCTTTGACTTCAGGCTTTAGGGAAACCCATGTTTCTTGCGGAGAGAAGAGTGAAAGAAGAAAATTATTTTGTGTCCTAGTCTTGTAAAAAATATCTGTATTGCACTGCAAAATGCCAAAGAAGAGGAGAATATGGAGCACCCTCCTTATTCCAACTCTCACCCCCACCCCTGGCCTTCTGGCACAAGTGGGAAAACTGATGCAAGAGTCCTGTGCAGAACAGATTCCCTCCCATCAGGGTATGGGACTCAATTAAACACAAAATTACCTTCTTCCTGTGGACCTTCAGGGTTTTCAGGAAGATACTCTGCCAAATCCTCACACCCTCAATCACTGCCTCTTTGCTAAGTTGAACTATTGTCTCTGCCCTTTCCTTTCCTCTTACTCTTCTAACAATCATCCTTTTCCCTCCTTTTCCCACGCTTGGCTTCCTGCCTTCCCACTTGCAGGAACACCCTCTCCCACCCCAGACACGCAGGGCCATCCCAGGCAGTACAAACCCATCCCTCTCCAACCCTGCAGTTTGCAGCCCGGGCCACACACAGGCAGAGGCACACACAGCTATCCTGACCACTTTCCAAACCACGTTTATTTAGCACACCAGGCTGCAGTTCTGTGGATGGGAGGGCATTTCTCTGCCCTGCTGGGATACACAGATACGAAAGAGATGATTTTTCAGCCTGAAGCAATACTCTGCTTTGGGTATTTCTGCTTAAAATGTCACTCCCCCTTTAAAACCTGCAAATGTAAGGGTACGATGGTAGGAAAAGCTATTTAATTGCTGGGCATAGGGACAGCTGCTGGACAGGACAGTCACGCTGTTTAACTTCATCTCTAGCTGAGGAACTGGGAGATGAGTCTCTGCACTGTAGAGACTGTACTGCAGCCAGAGGAGAAAGCTGCACTACTGACCTGCACTGCCCACCAAACCAAGCAGCTCCTCCCCAGATTGTACATCAGGTACAAAGGAGAGAGGCCCCTGAAAGGATGCTAAACTAGGGGATATGATGATTATCCACAGTTGTAACCATACTACCAAAGGACATGATCACCAAATCAGCCCTCACACTGGCATAAGCCATCACCTGAGCTCACTGATGTTTAAGTCTGGACCCTTTCAATGTGGGGATGAAGAACATTCCCAGGGATTTTCAATCACTCTACACTTGGCTTTGCCACTTGCACAAGCTTCCCCCCTTAAAAAACTCCACATCTTCTCTGGAGACATGCATTGCTCTTTGGTAATGCACTTTCTGTCAGAGCTGCCAGGGGTGGCAGGGATAGTGACCACACTAATTCCTTCTTGTTTACCTGTCATAGCCCAGTCACAAGCCACACATACCCTGAGAGTTACTCATTTTTGGAAGGAGGGTATGCGGTTGCAAGTCAGCATATGTCCCATTAGAAAGAAGCCTTTTAGGGCCATGCCTATATTATATGTTGTATCAAAACCAGTAATAAAATATGAATCAGCAAAAGGACTGCATGAGTTTATATTTCTGTCAAATTCAGGGTTTACAGTGCCTTAGAACAATAAACAAACTCTCTTCCTTTCATTCCCCAAGCCTGAATATTCTCCCATTCTTAGCCACTTAAAGAGAATTACTAATGTTGCAAAGACAGAAACTTTATTAAGTTTAACTGCTTAAGTGACCACCCAAAGCCCAGAAAGTTCACTGTCTGTAACAGCAGGCTTTCAAGAACTAATACAGCTGCACTCAACATATCAGCACCTAGAGACAACAGGAATTTGGAAGAAAAAGTCCTAGTTCTATGCATCCCAAAGTTGGAATCTCAAACTGGTCAAAGCTACTCATCTCAGATCCATCTCTAGGCACATGGCATCCGGGTACAGCCATCTCTGGAGGTGCCTCTTCCTATACCTTCAGGAGGATACTGTGCTGGCCAGAATCTAATATGTACAAGGCTGATGTTAAGGTAGATGTACACTAAGGGAAGATCTATATGGTGCAGAGATTCCCAAATTGGCACTGAACCTGTGTCTCCTCTATGATGCAACACTATCAGTCCTTGGTGCCTAACAAAGCAGCTTGGCTGGGTCAGCTCACTCGCACCAAAAAGCCCCAAATCCTTGCAGAGCACATGAGCTCCAGCACAGCATCACTGCCAACAATGTAACACTGCCACGTGCCTGACACTTTTAAACTATGAGGATTTGACTCCAAACCTCCCTCAAAGAATTTAAAATTTTTAACCTGGGTCCCCAGAGCGATTTTAAATTCTAATTTAAGAAGTGCTAAACAGGAAGGAGATGGAGGCACCACTGTAATTTACTGTGAAGCAGATATGCAAAGATAACAGTATGAAACAGCACCGTGACAGCAGCCCAGGCCTGACTGTCAGCACATCAGCAGCCTGCAGGGGCACAGTGTGGATCATAGTCAGCCTGTGCATTACTGACCTTGGACAGGACAGAAACTTGTGCTTATGGAGTCTGGGGAGAGGACAGGCATTTTTTAAGAGATGCCTCCTCTCAGACTTGGCTTGCTGCTGGCTTCAGAGCTGTGCTCTCAGCATGCAGCTGCTCTGCCAACACTCCCAGGCACAAGTATATGATGGGCTGGACAAAAGGCACAGCAACATTTTTCCCCCACAGGTTTCCTGAGAGACAGACAAGCAAGCAACAACCTTTGTTACACCCAAGGACAGCAAAAGGGTTACTTCATCCCTGGGATGAGCTGCAGGATAAATGCATCTCCTGCCCAGCCTTTAGTTAAAAATGATCTGATTTAGAAATCCTTTCCCTAAGCATTTGCCCTTACAGGCGGATTTGAAACAGAAGGCTGAGATAAAGATGGACGTGCTCAACTTCTTGACCCATTTCAGACTCCCTGGCACCAACCCTTACTGCCCAAAATGCTTTTAGCGGGGAACAGGAGCAGTGCAGACACAACAGAGCAATGTGCAGCTTCCAAGGTACCCAACACATTCTTGTTTTTTTCTTGGGACCAGGATGGTTTTAAGGTAAGGATGCACCAAAGTCAATTTGGATTAAAGAGATGCTTGCCAAAGGGAAAGTTGAAATAAAGAGCAAGGGAGGGAGAGACAAGCCCTGCAGACATCTCCATGCAGCCATCTCCACCTGAGGGCTGAGCTAGCCAAGGGGCAAGCTGAGCAGAAATCATTCCCCCTCTGTGTGCAGGGCATTAAGCAGACGAAGCAGTGGCTGAATGCCACAAAACACTAGAGGTGTGAATTACAGCATCGTAACTCGTGCCCTGAGCTGCCTTGTTGCAAAACGGCTCAGGGTAGAGCTTGGATTTTTACTTCCCAGTGTTGTAATTCCCCTGCCTCTTTTCTCTCCCCTGCAACCGCCCCTCCAATGGAGGTACATCCAAAGGGGATTAAATCTCACCCTCCTCAACCCTGTGAAATACGAGCAAAACTAGCAGGACTTGGCCCACTGTCCCTTTTTCTTAAGGGTTCAGTAATATTAAATTAATACTCTTCAAATATAAACCACTCGTTGCCTCGGGACAAGACAAAGACAGATGTAAAATCCCCGGATTCACAGATGGGTGCTATCAGTGGGTCTGGTAAGAGCGACAGCATCCCATGCTCTAGCATGGTGCTGCTTCCTTTTCCATCCACCTCTGTGCACCACTGCAGCAGGAGCAGATGGGCTGCCAGGCAAATCAAGGTGAGGTGCAGAGGAAGGTCTTTGGGCTCCAGCCCCACATTCTCCATGCACCCAGCTCTGTTTTCAGCCTGCTGATGTGAGCTGGCTCTCCACCTGCATGTCCACAGGTAAAATTAAATCCTTGCCCACACACCGCCAGATGTAGACTGTTAAATGTGAGAAGTTGCCCTCAGCAACTCCACTGGGCCACTACCTCCAGGATTTGCCCTAGTCTGCCTCAGGCAGAAGGAATGGACATCTTAGACATCCCCTAGGCACAGTAATGGGCTGATTCATCACTCTAGAGGCCAGTAGGATAGTCTCCAAGGTAAAAAACCAGAGAGACAGAAAATCTGGGGCAGGGATCTGCTCACAGGTCAACCAAATCCCACTGGAAGCAGCAAGTCTTCCACAAGACACAGCAAATCCTGTTTGACACAGCCACTGTGGCTGCCCTCATTTGAGGGAAGGGACAAAGTCAGACAAAATGAGAGCAGGACCTCTACCAGACGAGAAAGCCACAGGCTTGGGTGCCAGAGAGACACCACAAGGCCCCCACAGTCTCTCCTCTCTGTTAACTACCCAAATTCCTCTTGAGGGTAAGCAAAGGAGGCCAGTTGGAAAACCAACTGGTAGTTTTAGTGGAAGATAACCACTAGCCCTGAGACACAGCTGACCACAGGGCAAAACCACTGCTCCCATCAGCATTCTCCAGGAGCATCTCAGCAAGTCCAAGACCGCCCTGGATGGGATAGACAAGAGGGAAACTTGGTCTACATGCTTGGGTCCTATGCTGTCTGTGCTACAGAGGACACGATTTCTGCTTCCCTGAGCTGCCTGTGAGGCTTCTCCACCAGCAACACAAAGACAGCCAAAAAGTTCCCCGAGGCTTTAAACATGGAGGAACATCTCACTTGACGGCGAGAGGATGACCTGATTTTTCCAGTTCTTCACAGTAACAAAAAATATCTCCCTAGCAACCATTCCTTTTCCAACACTGAGATGGTGAGTGTTTTGCTTTGGTCCAATGGATAAATGTCATCTGCTCAGGAATGGAAATCTTCCTAGAAAGTGTAGGGCAGAGACTAAACGGTCTCACAACAGTAGTCCCTTGGAGACTCAGCCTGACAGGGCACTGAAGGACATGCTACACTTCAAGAAAGGGCATTAATTCCAGAGATTTCATTGGGATTTAAGTCTCCACTTAATGCTTGTTGCTGACTTGCAGCCTGTGACTGTCAAAGTCTTCCTGTCTGTCATTTTGTCCAAAGAAGTGACAAATTACAGCTCCTGGACTTCTACAACTATTGATTTGAGGGCTCTGTTGAAAACCCCAACTCTTGGTGACTATCATCCTTCCACCATAATTTTGAGCTTTCCCAAAAAGAGTCCCATGCAGTTCGTCTACAGCTCTGACTGAGTATGAGGATGCTCTTCCAGCCTTGCAAAGATGAGCAGGAACCCTCCAGCCTGACACCTCCACAACTTCCAGCACACATGAATTGCTCCAATGCCCTCATTTCACACATCAGTTAAAACCTTCAGCTTTCAGCTGGAGATGACTGAATTCTCTCCATTTTGGCTCACTTATTGCCACAGCTGCAGCAGCCTACATACATTTCCAACCCTTGTTAAACCACACTAGCTGTGGATGCCGTACTGCCAGTAGTGCAGCCCAGGGAGAGATCTGAAGCAGCCCCTTCATGATGCAAGAAAGCCAGATCATGACTGCAGTCCCTCAGCAGCCAGGGCTTCTTGGAGAAGATGCCACGTGGCTTTGGTGTGTCAACTGCACTGTAAGTTAGCCTGCAACCACAAAGAACCACAGCCAGGGAGCACGTCACCGGCCCTCCAAGTCAGCAAATCACTATCACAGTGAGAAATTAACGCAGGCAAAACCATAGAAAACAAAAAAAAAATTGTCACACTTGTAGCTGATTAGCCCCATTTCAGTCTCATGGATTTAAGGAGCAGGACAGGTGAAAGAGGATGAAGTTTTTTCCAGGAGCTCAGAGAAATCCCATCTACGGGAGAGGGGTACCAATTCCCATTTGCAGATCTGGCCACTCAAACAGGTCCACCAGCCCACTTGAAACACCTGACTGGAGACCCAACCATCTTCTTGCTGGCACAGGAACCCTCCTTAGCTCAAAAACTAACTCCAAAACACCACTGAACTACAAATCTCCTTGGCAGGGTAAATTATCAGAGCATGATTTAAAAATGAGCTCCAAAGCGAGGGAGCTCAGCCAACCCCTGCATCTGGCCACAATATTGAGAGTCAATCCCCCCATTAATAACCTCAGACTCCATCGAGGTGTGACATTAAAAACGATCCAAATAATATCCCAGCCATGTCACTTTATTCTTTCTTTTTGCCTTGAAAGGAAATCTGGCATGCAAGGCTTGGGTTTTCCCTCATCCCAGAAAAAACAGCAGCAACATTTTCCGAAGGTCTCTGCTCCCTAACCAGGGAGTGGAAGGGATACAGTCAGTTCATGCATGGCTTCTAAGGTGTTTCCAACTAGCTGGACTCCCATTCCCTTCTCTTCTCCCTTCTCCCATGGAGAAACAAGCACAGCTTCAATAATCAGCATGTAGCTGGGGATGAGAAGGAAATATCATTTCTGTCACTGCCGCCTAAAAATCAGCATCTGACTGGTAGATTGCAACGAACCTACAACTTCCTTTAAGAAGGTAAAAGCATCTCTCCTATCCCACACAGAAAAACCCTCAAAAAACACGTGCCTGAGACTGGACATGCCTACCTATAGAAACAGTCTGGCCACTGATGCCAGTGGGATGGATGTGAGGACGCAGATCACGAGAGGCCCAATCTGAACTGTAACTGTGAAACATTGTTACCCAAACATAAGAACATGGCCTTAAAAAGAACCATAGGTTTTCCAGAGGAAAACTGAATTGAAGTTAAATAACAGAAACAGAGTTCTGTTTGGCAGCTCCAAGAACCAACATAACCATGTCACGGGCTCAAAGACGAGGGGACGGCCTCTGGAAGAGAGGGGGTTTGGAGAGGCTTTTCCAACAAGGTAAGAAAAACCCTCTGAGAAAATCTTGTGCTTGGGTCTTAAAGACACATGAAACAAGGAGGTGAAACGCAGAGGGAATTCACAGGCTTGAGAATACCAGCACTGGCACACACAGCTGGGACACTTGACATGTAAACTTGACAGTGCCAGGCACAAGACAGAAGAAAAAATGTCTTGGAGGCAAGACTTTTTTCCAGGAAAATAAAGCAATAGGGTTACAAAACACTGCATTATCATACCAAGTTTATTTCGAGCCTCGTACTGTAGGCAGTGCTCACCTACTGACTGCCAAGCTGGCTACTGCATTCCTCTTCATTCTGCAATAGTTATTTGATTGGCAAGATACTGTTTCAGAGCTATAAAACCCTCCTGGAACATGCTTCTAATAAACCAAATTCCTTTTCTTACTAATCATTTTATTTGCCTAATTATTAGCAGCACTTGGAACAAAATAGACACCACAGGCAGAATCCAAGTGGGTTCAGTCCCTGCAGCTGTTTATGTCATATGAAGGACCAGGACTGAGCTCTCCAGCTCAGCTCCTCATGCTGGGCAGCAGAATAAGCAGATCCACTAGGAGCATGCTGGGGAGCTACCTATTGTAGGGCATGATGTATTCCTAAGGTTAATAACTTCTACATCCTACCTTGGCCTAGAAAAGAAGCTCTCTTTGAGTACTTGCATTCAAGGAGTAGTAAATCCTGCCTATCCACTTCAGCACAGGTGAGTTCGCTCCTAAAGGGTGCAATGTCCCTCTGCAAGGAAGTTGCCCTTTGGCAGGAATGAGGCAGAGCAGTAGCTGTAATTTCCCTACACAAAGCAAATATAAAGTATGCTCCTTTTCTCTTGCAGCAACTGAGAGTATAATCTGGGAGACTGACCTACTCTCCAGCCCACAGAGAAAAAGCATTGTAAGGGGAGGTCTGGTTAAACCTGGATAAAATCAATTCTAGGGGCACTGCAGAGCAGAGATTTAAAATTCAGGAGCTGTCAGATAGTTATTCACAGAAATGAAGAGTGAACAGCTTGTGAAAGAAGTATCAAGGGCACATTTATACCTAAATTAACAACTTTTCAGATAACACTGAAATAAAGCTGATATGGACTGATATTAAGAGGGCACACTGCTGAAATGCAGCAGCAGTGCAGTGCACTCCATGTAACCAAAGCTGCCCCGGCAAGCAGCAGAATGAACTCACTGGAGTCTCTTTGTGGGGCACTCCAACCCTACAGGATATATTAAAAGGGCCAATGGCTCGCCTGGCATGAGGGCACTGCAGCTCAGTCACACACAGGCACTCGTCTCGCTGCGTGTGCAGGCACACAGACACACACAGACACACACAGACACACACAGACACACACAGACACACACAGACACACACAGACACACACAGACACACACGGCCTCCCTGCCCAGCAGGGATGGGATATCCCAGTATCAAATGCTTCAGAAAGTTCGAACACCAGTCACGTCTGATGGGGAGAGCAGCTCAGGCTTCAGCATCATGGGGGGGAAGAGGGGCCTACCAGGTCCCAACCCACCTCCAACTCCATCTCCTCTCCAGTGGAGCCTGAGGCAGTATTGCCACTGAAGTCCTGTGTTTCTGTCTACCTGGGTTTGAGGCCTGGGACAAAGGCAATCCTGGGATGAACCTGCTCTGTACAATGTGCAAAGGGTAGCGTTGTCCACAGACCAGGGAACAGCGAGCTTTAAAATAATCTTGGGGGTGCAGGGGGAGAAGACAATATCCCGCAGCATAAAACCACTTTTAAGCACATTCGTTTCGCAGTTGCTACAATATAAAGCCAAGCCCTGGAGTTCTGCCAGCCAGTCAGTATTTTTATTACTGTATCAAAGCACATGATAAAAACAAAAAGCTTAAGGGTCAAACTCAGTGCCAGGATTAGTAACCAGCTGAAGTGAATAGCATGATACCAGGTCTGAACAAGATCCTCTCATCACAGGCACTTAAAACACGTCTGTTTTTTTACACAGACAGCAGTCATGCCTGAAACCAGTGTGCCAAATTCCTCTCCTTCAGCCTGTTCAGGTGGGAAGGGCTTTGTGCAAAATCTCAAAACCGTCTCCACCAACAAGTACCAACAGAGTCTGCAGCTGTCTCGAGTCACATACATCACCCAGCAGAGCCCACTGTCCAACCCTTCCCTCATCACTATTTTGGTCATCTAATGCAGACACTGCCCCTGCCAGGACTGCCCTCCACTGCAGAGGAATATTTCCAAATATCCCTGCTTTTGGCACTACCCAGGGTGTGACAAGATCACAGACTGCAGCCTGCAAGCACCAGGAGAAGAACAGAGGTATCTTCTGAGTAAAGCTCAAATTCTTACCAAGAGGACTAAAGATAGATATTTTTAATTTATTCAGAATAAGCAATTGGCCAACTTGAACTTGGGGATTTAACAGAAGAAGCTGCATAAGAGATTAAGAGAAACCAAGGATCCTTTCATGCTACATCAGAAACTGTAAGTTGAGAAAGGGTATTCATCGCAGAGCAGAAGTTCCCAAGCCATGGAAACTGTCTCCAAGTCTGCCAGCAACTGAGACTGAGTGAGCCACCTGGGAGCCCTGCTTATACTGAAGCTGGTTTCCCAAAAGCCAGGACAGTCACTGCGGAGTTGCAAGGCAGTTATCCATCTGGGATGCTACTTGCTGCCACTGCTGCAGCTCAGAGAACAAAGGGTTTGCAGCGGCTCCGAGCTGAAATGCCTGGAATTCAAAACCATCAGAGACACCTTCTCACCCTGTGGGTATCAGTACTCTGTGCCTCCCTCACCTCCCTCCTGATAAGGCAGGAGGCAGCAATGACAGACACGTGAGCCACCACTGGGGTGGTGGCATGTCCCCAGCTGCCTGGCAGGAGCTGAGCAGATCCAGCAGGACATGGTGCCCCTTTCCCCCATTGCAGTCCCTCCTGCATGGCCACAGAGCCAGGGCATCCTACAGAGACCTTACTTTCAGCTAAATTTCTCTTTTATCCAAGAGACAGAAGGTTGCCCTATCAAATCACCTCCAAGAGTGAATTTTAATGGAATAAATCAGAGAAGCTTAAAGCTCGGGTGGAAGCTTAAAGCTGGATGGCTTGGTTATTTTGGCCATTGCTTAAGCTCCCTTTTATGTTACATATAGAGATAATTTCTTCTTTTCTAGGACAAGGTTGATCAAAACTGGTAGTGATTTCCTTTCAGATTTTTTTAAAACTACATCAAATTACTTATGTGTGGCATTCAGCATTTTTCAACAGTGCTTTTAGTTTCTGCACAAGATGCAGCATTTTATTCCAGAGGACTAAATTCAAATAAAAGCTTTTTTCCACCTCTCAGCAGGAAAAACATCCTTTTTTATTGAGCATTAACTGCAATGACAATTCAAGTTTGTGTCATTTCACTGAAACGAAAGTTAAAAACATACATTTTTAGCCATGGTCACTTCAGCTGCAGACAGACTCTCACAACAGGAGCTAAGGACAATTTGGGGACTACAGAATGCACAATAAAGGTTTTTGATAAGCACACGTCACTGTGACCAATTTGCACATAATGACAAAATTACAGCTGGAGAAAATTAGCGAGGAAGGGAACAACTGTGAACAGAAAGAAAGACGCCTGCTCTCCCTTGTTCAAGCTGTTCAGCACCCATCACTTCTGTCCCCACGTTCTGACCTTATTTCACAGAAGCTGACAAAAAGCTTTCATCCTGCAAAGTGCTGAGCATGCTCTACTCCCACGCACCTCTCTCCATCAAAGCTGGGGGGATTTGGCACTGAGACTCAGCCCCAAAAACACAGCAAGATGGCACCAAGCATCACTTCTAGACTGTGCCCAGGGCAAGCTGTAATTCTGATTGAAGAAGCAGAATTTCTAGCTCCCCCCAGCAGTCTCAGCTCCCACTCGAATTCCTCTTTTGATCTATCTGCCCCTTTCATCAGACTTTTAAAGAGCTAACGGTGTTGTCTTCTCTCCTTCCTGACACTGTCTCTGACCTGTGAGGCTTGGCTGGGGCCAGACTCGAAGCACATCATATAATATTATGACATTTCAGATGCAAAGTGTCTCTGTGAGAGAGGATGGGGTTATGTCACACCTTGGCACAAAAGCAGTAAGCAATTTTGGGGAAGAAAATGCAAAGAGGAACTTTTTTCCAGGAATAAATCAACAACATGTCACAAATAGCATGTGCAATAGTTTCCTTGTTTACATCTGCAACTTGTCTGATGGAGCAATTTAAAAAAACAAACAAAACCAAACAAAAAAAACCCAAAAGCAAAACCTTCTTTTTTACCTTCTCCCTTATCTGAAACTTCAGCCGATATGAGCAGTAAGAACACAGGTCTGACTACACTGCAAAAAAGGAGGTGTAGCCTTACCCCAGAATATACTTTGAATATATTTCATATCTAGTAAATCCCAAGGCTGCTGTAACACTTGGCACTGGAAACCTGGCGTCACTGCTGTTACATCTCCAGTCAAGGACAGCTGGGCAGGGATCAAATCTAAATTTGCAAGTACTGTTTCTCCTTGAGACTGCACACATCACTAGCACGACCATATGAAGGTATCTTCCATTTGCTAACGTGAAAGCATTTGGCAGAGATAGAAAAGCATCACCACATCCCCCAAAAATGAAGTAGGGAAAATGCAAGGAGAAGACAAGAGCTTGCATCAAGCTGAAAAACACCAGTGGCCACCATGGCCTTTCTTAAGGTAGTTCTGTAACTCTAATTTAAACGATGGGAGAGGGAAAGGGAAAGGAAAAACAAAAAAAAAAAAAGAAAAAAAATCAGATGATGAGTGATTTACCAACGGTGTGCAGCAGGGATGAGGACAGAAGCCAGGCCTCCTGAGCCTCCTGACACTTGAGCACTGTGAGAGGTGTTTCACCATAGCTTTTTCCCCTGAGAAACTGCTCTTGTGGAAGCCGCAGTTCAAATACCCCTCACTTCAAGGGGCTGAAATTTCAAAGGAGATGAGCCCTTCCATCCAATCTCATCCTCAGGTTGTTCTCCTTGCTGCCTGGAGAGGATTGGCATTGCTCCTATCTTAAAGGGGGGCATTAGAAACCAAAGAGATTGGTTTTGAGCTAGTTTTGTGTGCCCATAGCTGAACAAACTCCAGAGAAGGAAAAGCCAATGTATTCTGGGTTGCCTGTCCAACTGCAGACTTTGAGCGTAGAACTTTGCTTCTGTGGACCATCTTGTGAAACCCAGAGAGAGGAGGACTATAATACCTTGACATGGCATGGGGACAGGCAGCCTTGACACTCAGAGACAGACAGGCAGATGCAAGCTGGCCTCAAAGGGGCAGGGCAGCTAATGGAGTGCAAACCAAAACACCCAGAAAAGAAATGAAGTAAATACCCCGTGCTGTCACAGCTACACAAGCCCAGGACTACAGCCAGTTCACTTTCTTTCCTAAGAAAAACAGTCAGGGGAAAACAAACAAACAAAGAAACAAAAGCAAAAGCAGATTGGTTTTTCTCATGTTTCCTATGATGATTTTTAATGTTCAGCATTCATGAAGTAACACATGTGAGTGCAAAGAGTTGCTTCAGGTCCCCTTAGAGATGTGCCAAGGCAGAGACCTCCATCTAAAAGAGAAGAAAATAGTATTGACCCTTTAAATTTTTCTGATAACTAAAGAGCCAGGTTATGGCACAGTACTGAGCTGACTCCTGCTTCTTGCTAAGTCTTATTCTGACTGTAAAATTAAACAGCTCATTTTAAAAGCGGTAAAATGACTCCCACTTCAGAACACAGTTCTCAGGGGGAAAAAAGTTTGCAATTTCAGCAGGGCAATGCCTGAGATGGTCTGTTAATTACCAAAGGAAAGGCAGCTGGTTTAGTTCCTGCTATCTTAATCATTTTCCTTTCTTTGATGTCTTGATCACATCTTTTGAACAACATGCTTGAAGCGTGACACTGCAGAGAACACTTATTTTCATAATGAAAGAGAAATATTTTGCTTCATGCATAATATTTCCTTATCCTGATAGGCTGCATTGATAGGGCTTCATATACTGTGTTTTCAAGCCAATGCTGAGTTTAAAAGGCCTGCAGGGTTGTGCAAGGCTTCTATCTAAATGATAAATATGTAATCGGTGTACGTGTCCAGCATCTTTTTAAGGGATATCAAAAGGTTTCTAATAAGAAAGACACAAGCACCCAAAACTTTCTTGTCCTAAAGGCATAAAAAGGAAGCTTACTTGATTCTCATTTTAGTTTTAAAAGTTAAGATTTCTAGGCCATATGAAAATGACATTAATCCCTCGCACACTGTGACAGCATATCCACTGCTGTACAGCATACACTATCAAAAACTCTCCCCACTTCCCATGACACCAGAGAGAGCCAAAAATCTGGAGCAAGCACACAGTTTTGAAAGCTGCCAAAAACAGGATGAAGTTTTGTGAGACTCACAGTGATCTATAGAAAGTACATTTGTATGTTCCTTCACACAGCACTACAGTCACAGGAAAAGCTGGAGGATGACCCAGCTACACATGGGTGGCACCAAATTCCTCGAGAGACAGCTGGCCATGAGCACTGGGACAGCAGCTCTCTACAGCTGCCTGAAGTTAAAAGGTCTTTTCTTAATAAATGGGCCCCATTTAAGAAGGGCTGTGATTCAATTTATCCTAATGGTGTAAATCAGAATCTGAAGTCAATATGGATATCCCCATTGGGCTGCTCATCATAGTAAAGGGCAGTGAATTATGGAGAACTTGCTAGAAGGATATTTGGAGACAGGGAAAATGTCTACAAAATGTTTATGACCTGGGCAGAAAGTTCAGGATTATGGCAAAAACTCCGCCTTTGCCCTAATTTCCCACGTACAATCTGAGTCTCGATATTACAGGTTACATTGAATCTATCCAAACAAAACCTAGCTGCGGAGGAGTGATTTCAGGATGCAGACTTTATTTTAACCACAACACCCATTTCCTCACTCTTTTCACTTTAAACCAGATGTTATTATATTTGCGTGTGTGACATTTACACTTAACAATGCAGACTCTGGTCAGATTTGCTGAAGCAGTGAACAAAACTCTGATTAAACTACTTCCTATATGCAAAGGCACTTTGAACATCGTGTGTGTCACGGAGACTGGCGAGTCAGAGACGCCACCGCTGCCCCGCCGAGGTCAGACAGGCTTTGAGCTGCAGCTGGGCAGATGTAGGAGGCAGCTTGGCCACCGCTCTCACCGCCCAGCGCTGCCCCTTCCCTCCAGCATTTACCACCATCCCACACAGCTGCCAGGAGGACCAGGTGTGGTGCCCCCTGAAAATATAGATGAGGAAAAACCTACTAGGAAATGAGCTCTAGTTAATCCCTGCTGTTCTGGGAGAAGGGAGGGTTCTGGGCATCGGATCTGCGGGAGGATGTGACCTGTGGTCAGGAGTAGCTGGAAGAGATGACAGTTCACCCCAGCACAGGATACTATCCCTGACCACAGCCCCTGGCTTCCACCAACCGACAGAAGAGCTTCTCTTCCAAAAAAGGAAATAATTTGAGACTTTTTTTGCTCCCTGAATTGGCTAACCACAGTCCCAGACAAGTACCAAGACAAAGAGAGTGCAGGGAAGAGAATCAGGGCTGCTTATGGTAGTAGCTGCCCCTGGCTCAGCAGCACTGTCACCCTACACAGCAGGAGCCTGACTGGCTCTGGGGATCCAGACCTATCCAGTCCTCTGGTGGAAGCTGCACAGGGTATTACAAAAGGGATGTATACCATGCACCCAGATAGCCAGCAACAACCTGAAGTCACTCATGCCACCAACATATGGGAAAGAACAGGGGCATACACCTTCCCAAACACCCCCATTCTCAATAAATGCAAGTTTAAATGAGATTGAACTAGAACAAAAAATTAAGGGATTAAAGTGCATCAGCAGCACTGTGGCTGGAGCCAGGACCCATGGGGAAATGCTCCCCAGGTTAGAGAATGCTGAAACAAGTCAGGCAGGAGTAGGGCAAAGGAAAGAGCCTTCAGTGCCCACAGAACTGCAGCAGAGGCCCTTCCCAGCCATTGCTCTGGTGGTGCAATGCAAGTGGCCCTTGCTGGGTGTGTTAGTGCCCTACAAGAGGGGCAGGGCTGACATGGCTTTGTGGCTTAGACCAAGACGCTCTCTCCTGCACTTCTTAACCACTCACCTGCACTCTATTAGCAACCAGCAAGCCCTGGACATGCTCACAGATGGCTAAGACCACAACTGTCTCTAGACCCCCAGTAGAAATTTGGATCCATTTCTACCCACATCCATTTTGATTCCTTGTCCTTGTATTTAACTCACTGAACAGCAGCTTGCACAACTTGCTCACTTTCATCTTCAAAAGAAACCTTTCTATACCATGTGGTATAGAAAGGGTGGTGCAGAGGCAGACCCAGACCGAGGACAGCTCAAAAGCCAGCCCAGATTCCTGCCCAAGTCACAGAGGCCTCCCATACTCTACTTGGCCTTTCTCCATGAGGTCCAAAGAGTGGAGAAAGGCTGGGACCAGCATTAACACTTGCCTGCCAAGCCAGTGGGAGGCAGGGGAAGGTAATGCCTGGTGCGAGCAAGACTCCTGCCCTTAGGAGGAACGTGGGAAGACAAAGCCACCACACTTCAAGTCTTCCTTGTAGGAAGCAGAAGAGATACACACACTCCTCAGCCACAGTTTCATTCTCTAATTTAGCTCTGTACAGAGCAGAACTCTATCATAGCAGTCTCCAAAAATAAAAATGGACTGAATTTTGTTGGTGGGAGAACCCTCTACATTCACTGAGCCAGTAAGGAGCTACTCTGTCTCAGTGCTGTCCCCTGACAGCTGAGCTGCTGAGGATCGGGGTGTGGTGAAGGAGCATCAGGGCTGCAGGGCCAGCTGAGCACCCAGAAGAAACTGAGCCAGTGCCTTCTGCAAAAATGTGTGCAACAGTTGCTGCAGCAACTTCAGTTTCTTGCCCCTACATGTACATCACTCGCCCAGCACAGGACAGCCCAAGCCATTTCTATCATCATCAGGTTGTGCCACCTGAAATGCTAAATATGCAGCTGAATTCCAATTTAATAATTCATATTTATTATGAAATTGTATTGTTAACTCACTAGAAATGTATTTTACTAGCAGAGCTTTAGGGCAACCTTTGGAATATTACTGTGTCTCTAAATAAGACTAGAAGAGAAAGACACTTGGTGTGTTGGAAATTTGGCCTATTTTCAGCAACAGTAATGACAGTAGTTTTTATATCCTGTTCTTCCTCCTGCCAGCATGAAGGAAAGCTCTTACAGCCTGAGAGCACAGCAACTAACACAGGATAACAAAAGCACAGATTGTAGAAATACAAACACACTCCAAACAAATCAAATTAGAGGCTATAATTTGAGAGAGAAGCATCTGAAGTAGTGATAACAGACTCTCTTGCTGGTAAATCCATAGCACTCCATGGCCAAAATCATCATTAGCATGTTTCTTTACAAAGATCAGTTAAACCAGGGCAGAAATTAAGATTTCCCCCCTGCAAAAAAAAAAAAACAGTGAAGCAGCATGAGTTGCAAAAGAGACCTTTGATTCACCCGTTATTCATCAGATGAATCATTTCATATTGAACAAACATCAAACCACACTGAAGAGATGCAACCAAAACCTCCCAATCCCCGAAGCCACTTCAGTGGGCTCACTAAACCATGCAACATTGATCACACACATTACCAAAGTGCTATGATTTACCCTATTACATGCATTAGTTAATTCATGGCATCTTTGCATAAACCTTGACCCGCACTGTTAAGACCATTTGACTCTGCTGAGCTGCAAAGAAAGCAAGTTTGCTCTACCATGTATTTGAGGAGACTGAGTTCGCAGGCAGGGTGAGTGCCCCACTACTTTTGCACTGTTACTTATTAAGTTGCAGTAAATGGCCCATGTGATTTAAACTGAGATCAAACAGAGCCCAAACGCAATTTTGGAAACAGCATCTCTTTGTAAGATCAGTGTTGAGCCTGTGGAGTCAAAATCACTATCACAGTTCACTGCTCAAGCATGAGGAACCACAATTCCTCTGCCCAGCAAACCCCCACGGACACAAGCGGGAATCTGTATGAGGCAGAGTTACCTGGAGAGAGTCAATTGGTTTTTTTCCTCAGCTGCACATTCTCAGTGCAAGAGAACTAACCAATTACTGAAAAATCACCTCAGAGAAAAGACTTCAGAAGAAACAGTTTTTCAATAAATGTTCTTAAATTTAATCCCCTTGTATAATCTTTAAGTATTAGGGTAACAAGAAGTCTAATAAGTATTTTATAGCCAGAGTTGCACTGCTCAGTGTTAGCCTCTCTTTATCTAACATGAGTGACAGCTGTTGGCAATCCCCCTAACTCAACTCCTCTTGCTAATCCCCATCTGACAGCGAAGCAACAACCTCAGGAAATGGGCTCAGTATCTGGGGCACATTATCATTAGCACTGTCCCACCTTACCGCTTTACACTTTGTTTCCATGCCTTCACAGACAACATCCCTGGGGAGGCTGGGGAGGGGGCCAGGCATCTGCTGTTCGACCTGGGTGCTTGCAATCCCACCTGATACAACACAGCTCTTTCTACACTCAAAGGCCCCAACCCTACGACCGCCCAAGAAGTACTCCTGACTGGTTGGTCGGGAGTGCTGACCCCAGTCCCTCAGGCCAGCAGATAAAATGATGTGCTCCTTAACGTGTTCAGCAATACCCTAAGAGACTAATAAGGACAACCCTTGTCCTTGCCCCAGAACACATTCAGGAAGTTAGAGCAGTGGTGGAAAACCAGAGCCACACCTGATACTGGCCAAGACTTGCCGAAGGGATGTTGGCAGGGGCAGCTCAAAAACTCCCAGAAACAGGGCAGTTTCCAACATACAGGTACTCCATCTCCTGAGTAAATGGTCTGAGACAGGCCTCCCAAAACCCTAGACAAACCCCAAATCCACTCAGAGCCACTCTTTCCTAACTTCACCAGTGATCTACTCAGCAGCGACAGGCAAGTTGTACCAGGTCTCCCATCTTGCAGGAATGAAAAACCACCATGACAGATCTGCACTGCTTCCCTTGCAGAGATGCACAGGTTTCATCAGTGCTGTGTGAGGGTCTCACAAGTCTCAAGAGAAGCAG
Source organism: Empidonax traillii (assembly GCF_003031625.1). NCBI lineage: Eukaryota > Metazoa > Chordata > Aves > Passeriformes > Tyrannidae > Empidonax > Empidonax traillii. The sequence goes on along the minus strand of NW_020955767.1, from coordinate 537,521 downwards.
CTGGAAGCATAAAGCATCACTGCACACTTGCTAGCAGCCAGGCTGGTTCCTCCTCACCACCCATTTTTTAGTCTCCCTACACATGAACCTCTTACACAGAAACTTTACAAAGGACCTGCCACCAAACAATCACGACTATCCTGCTCAAATGTCCTGCTCCATGCAGAAAGATGGCTTGCAATCTTCTGGTTTTACCTTTAGCAAATTACCTAAAAGACTTGTAAGGGCTTCTGTCATGATCCCCCACACTGCTACCTATTGCTGACACTGTCATAGTAAGCACATGCTCCAAAATGCATTTGTAGTTTCACTGGAAGCTGTGAAGAAGTGCAAAGATACCAAGCACAATTTTGACAAGTGGTCTCTGCACATTTTTCATCCGCTGAATAGTGAATTTAAGAAAGGCAAACCTACTGCCTGTGTTACTTCTACCAGTGCTTCTGAAACAGGCCACGAATCTGTGTGAAAACTTCCTTAAAACATAAGGGACTGTGTTCCCCTCTTGGGTCTCCCAAGGAAATCAACCTCTAAGATAAACATCTGAAGGGTAAATGAGTCTCAGGCTGCTTTGATGAAATAAGCTGCATTCTTATTCTTATTATATTCACTGATACGCATCTTGTAGGACTGATTTGTTAAAAAAACAGGCACTGGGCATGCCAGAGAGGACACTGAACAATCTTCATGGCATGTCCTGGGAATGTTCCCCTGCAAAGGAGGATGGAGAGACACCAGCCAGGAGAACAATTGGCCAAACAGCCAGGATGGAGGACAGCTCTGGACAAGGAACTCAGTACTTTGGAGCAGAGTCAGCACCCAGCTTTGTAAAGGGGACAACTTCAAGTGATGTTAATTTTAACGGCAGCAGATCTATAACCTCAGAACTTGGACTCTTGGGGATTGAAATCCCAGGGATTGCTGTGGCCTCTTCCTTACCCCAGAGACCAATGCCAAAAATATTAAAAAATAGCAGATATGGAAGCTGAAAAGAGAGTGAGTTTGTCTGGAACATCCCAGCATCAGTTTTGGATCATCAGCATCGCAAACCAGCCTACAAAGAAGCTTGCTGATAATCACCCCCGCTATCTCTACCGATACACGTATGATGTGGCACGTCATTTCTGTGTCTGCCAAAACTACAAGCTCCAAATGGTGACCCTGGTTCTCTTCCCCAGGCACTGGGAACTCTTGTTATGTTTGGCTTGTCCTCCCTTCACAAAAACAGCACGCTCCCACAACGTCAATCTGGAATTACTCACTGTTGTTGAAGCTCAGATAGAAACCGCAGGCCACCTCTGCTCTCACCCAAGCAGGACTTGCAGAGGTTGTCCAAATGAGAGAGCTTCACCCAAGTGCTCCAGCAACCCTGCCAAGCATGTCATGAGGCAAGCTGCTGCCCTCTAAAATGATGCCCTTCGTCTCTACAGCTCCATTGCCAAGACCTGCTGAAAACTGGTTTATCTGTGCTCTCAGAACATTAAATAGACACCATTTGTTTAAAATTACCTCAATTGAAGCTAATTGTGGGAACATAACCAGCCATGGTTTTCTCTTCTCTGCTTCTGGAAGTAGAGTATCACTTGCAAGGCTTTGGGACTAGCTCTCAAACTGCCTGAAGGGAAGAAAATGTAACTGTGAAAGAACCACAAGTTACAGGCATCCTCCTTCACATTGACACAGTGCACTGCTCAGGGACAGGACAAACCCAGGAGCTGTCTACTCCAAATCACACCTGACTGCATCCAGAAAATCACCTCACTGAGGTTAAACTTTCTCCTGGCAGCTGCATCTGGCCTCTGCCAAGATGAGCAAGGTTGTACTCAGCAGTACAAATTAACCCACCAGATGCTTGATGTTGGTCAGACTGAACTGTTGTCAGTGCCTGGGTTAAATAGCTCACTTGTGTTCAGCCTGCAGTGACTGTGAGAAGTGTGGGACAAAGAAACCTGTTTGCTTTGTACCTTTGAAGATGGTGTTTTCTGCAAGAGGAGCCCAGAGGAGCTCAGCAGAATGAAGGCTAAGAAGGGACACAATCATTCTCCGTAACAGTGGGGAGAAGAGGTATAGGAGGTCAAATCAAACTGAGAGTGAAGAAACCTTATGCAAAAGGACAAAACTGGTGTGAGAAAAGGATGTTTGTGAATAACAAAAGGTCTGCACTGGAAGTCATCAACCATCAGAGGAAGTTTGAAGCTCCCAGTCAAGCCAACACAACCACCATGAAGGTTCATACGTGGGAATGCAATATGCTTAGACAGCAGTGACGACCAAGGTCTCATTTCCACAGTTCCATGACCCACTTTCAGCCATAAAAGGAACACTGCTTTCCATCAGTCCAAATTATCCACTACTCTCCTGACAGCTCTGAGAAGGCACTTCTGCCAGGAGACATACTGCTACTAACACAATGCTTTCCCTGTCTGATCTGTCTACCTTGCAAAGAGGTGCTGATGTACAGAGTGTTGGAGACCCTTGGATGAAAGGCATTGGATAAGTACAAGGCCTGAATATATATTAATAGTAATACCAGACATGATATCTCTAGCAAAATAAACTGCCACTTGACCCAAGACTGGGAAACAGAAAGGGATCTGCCAAGGCCCAGATGTTCAACACTAGCCCATAAACATGTGATGGGATCCAAAAAAAAAAAGTGTATGGAGCAGAGGAGGGAGTTGGAAGCGATGATGGAGGTTCACTTCCTCACAGCATGCACTTGGCTTCCTAATTTTACCTGGCCAAGAATCAACAGCTCTCGCTGCTATGAGCAATATAATCAGGCCTGGCAGCCTGAGTTAGGGCCATGCAGCTTAGGGACACCTGAGAAGGCATCACGAGATGCAGGCTGGGTCAGAATGAAGTTGTATCTAAGCTCAGCACTCTGTTTTTAATGGATATAGATGGAAACTGCTTAATAGCAACACAGACAACAGAGTGTGCTTAGACTTAAGCAATTGGCAGGTAACAGACTTTCTGACCTGACCACGTATCTTGACTGCTGTATTTAATGGCAGTCTTGTCCCCAGAAATTTGTCTGTTCTTTGTCTGTACCACTTGTACTTTAAGTCTTCATAACACTTTTCAACAAGGTGTTGCACACCTTAATCACAGAAATAATATTTAATTCTTTTCCACCTCATAGCCAAGAATGTTGTAATTCCTCCACTTTTGCAAAGGGGTTGAACCAGTTCTTCTCTACCATCTATCCATGCCTGTATCAGAAGAATTAAAGATCTGCTTTCAAATTAACATCTGTCTCCTCTTTCCTCAGCTTCTAGACTACTTCAGCTAATGTGGGAGATGATTTTAGACAGGCCTTGGTATGAGAAAGATTTGACTGTTCCCAGCCAAGCAGAGGTAGTGATAGGAGGCTTGTTTGTTTTAAGCAGATAGCTCCGAACCACTGAAGGTAACTTCATAAATCTTTCCTTTCATATCCTTTGCAAAGACAGCTGGAAATAAGTCTAGAAGCAAAACAAGGAACAAGAGTTACAAGAATGTTATAAATGGGTTTATTTCATCTGTGTTGAGTGTTGTTTCTGAAAGCTATGGAAGTTAATTTATAATGCTAGCAATTTGACAACCGGTCTTTTCAATAGGAACTCAGCTATTGTGTTTTGAAACAAACAGGATCTCGCATGGGCAGGACTTTGCCCCTGGTATGACTTGGCTCTTATTTTATCAATTAGAAGCAAGGCTGGGCTGCAAAATCCTTCACCTTGTTTTGTATGGGGGGTCCAGCAGTTTGTCTTGGCTAATGTAACCAAAAGATGAAGGTTTACAAACCAAGGCATCATTGCTAAACAGGTACAAGAGCCCCATCTGATAGAAACACGTTGAAAAGTGTAACCCACAATGGCTGGACCCTACATGTGTTCCCCATAAAGTGTTGTAGGTTTTTGATGGACAAAGAGATCATAACATGGGCAACAGTGTGAAAAAAGAGCCTGGGAACTCAAATCCCCAAAGTGAAAGGACATTTGCTGACAACAGTACTGCAAAGTTGGCTTTGGTGCTTGGCTCCTGGCAAAACAATGACATAATGCTGTGTTTACTAGCAGGAAAATCTGAGGGCTGGAAATGGATCTGTAAAAAAACCACTAACACGTTTTTCTGACAAGCCAACAGATTAACATCTATTGTCACTGGGGCAAGGCCAAACTCGACTGGAAATGGTCCAGGAGTTTGATGTCACCAAGAGGCTTGCAAGGACGTCAGCTAAAGAGTGTTCCCATGTCACCTCAGCATTTACTGCTGTGTTACTGCCCAGAGCAAGCCATCAGTCACCTCCACCTTCTGTTTAACCCTTTCTATCACAATGTGCAGTAGACAGCACATTGGCCTTTTGGCAATAGGAGCTGGAGCCAGATGTGCTACAGCTCTTGTTAACCAGACGCAGAGGATTGATAAAGGACCAGGTAGGACAGGATGCTGTCAGATAAACACATATTCAATCAGGTTTGGACTGTCAGCCCTTTGCTAGTACTAACTAAAGTCTCTCTTTTACAAACAGAGTGGCCATCATTTCTTCATTTGACTCCTTAGGATGTTTTCATGTCACCTGTGAACCAAATCACGTGGCCAAGTCGCACCCTGGTCCCGGTCTGAAACAAAATCTTTATCATATCCCAGCAACACCTCTCACACACAGCAAGACAATGACCAAGAATTTTTAGCTCCACACAGACAAGATCCCAACACAAGGACACCTGGAATCCTATAAATGCCAGTGTCTGGTAGAGAACAATTTCACTCCTCTCATCAGATGAGTCAAGCCCTGATGGTCCAGTATCACTGCAGGGTGATATGGTGGGCAGAACCCCACAAAGCCCTTGGCACACAGGGAAAGTGTTGGGTCACCTCTCCTCAGGAGTAAAGGCTGCAGTGAGCACATCAGTGCTATACTCTTAGTCCTTTCAGACTCTCAGACCAGTAGAAAGCATTGGTCATGATCTCCAGTCCAGCATTTCTATATTTAAGAGATCACCTTGAACTCCAGATTTGAGACAACAGCAAATAACCCCATGCTGTGAGGAGGATTAGAGTTTGTCAGAAGAAGGGGGAAAAAATAAAATAAGAGACTATTCTTGGGGTCTAGCCAGGACTGTGGCATCAACTCCAATGGGACCTAAAGATCCTCTGCAAATCTCTGCTTTCTGTCTCATTTCTTTGACCATACCCTCTTCTTGCTCAAATGCAGAGCAATACAGAAATCAAAACAGAAGCAAAGCACATGTGTGCACACACAACGACCTCGCAACAAAACCCCAGCTCCTACCAAACACCTGCACACTCCCCCGAGAAGAAGATAAGAATTCTGTAAAACAGCAATCCCAATGGACATTCTGGCCCAAACCAGGGTACACAGACAATGTTACTCACAGCTGAAAGGATGGTAGAAAACCCAACCAAGCCACCGCAGACAAGCAATCTGGCCAACACCTTTAGTGATGAGGCCAAGCGTCTGAGCAGCAGTGCCTTGCTCCCATCCCCAGGCTGTAAGTCCTCAGACCCTGCTCACTTGGGCCAGAGACTCAGTTCTTTCAAGAAGGAGACTCCCTCCAAGACACGAGTGCCTCTGGCACCCCCATACACAGTCACTCTCCGGTGCCACTGGTGAATTGCCACTGCTAAACAAAAAGCCACTGGCCCAGAGAACAGAGCAAGGTTTAAGGACAGATTGATCGACTCTCCCACACAGATCACAACTACTGCAATCTCCAAGGGTTGTTACCCATGAAAAATGCAGTTAAAATATTTTTCATTTAAATGGAACTATTTATATTTATCATCAACAAAATGGGGATGTCTGTATTAAGGCATGAAATGCAAGTTACAGTTGCCCAGCTCAGAAACAGGTGGAAAGCTGCTTTCCCAAAACAGCCCAGAGTTTTGACGTAGACTGCTACAATCACAGACAGCGGCAAAAGATTAAACAGAAAATCTCTTCTTGAGCAATAACAGCCAAAAGACTCTTCCATATGCCTCAAGTGAGAGTATCCCGGAGGCTGGCTACTGCACTAGATTCCTTCTGAGTAAAACATCCTGGGTTGTCTTCATAAAACACGTTTTGTTGAAAGAAGAAAATTTATCTGAATCGCCTGGGAAACAAAAAACTTGTTAAGGACGTCCAGGGCTTGTAAAATGTAGAAGGTACAGGACTGCAACCTTTTGGTACAAGGAAAACCAGCACAGATGCTCCTCTAGAGTCAGTCACTTTTCATTCTTTTCTAACAGCTCTAGTATCTTGTTATTAATATAAAATAAGCAGTCCTTTTGTTAATAAAATGGATATTACCACCAGCACAGCTTCAGAGATTCTGGACAGTTTCACCTGATATAGATATATTTATAAAACACACACACAGACCTTCCTTGCTATTCCTGTCCCACCCCAGAAGCCATCTCCAGAGTCTGTTTTAATCCCACTTAGGAAAACACTGAACTCCAGTCTTTCTTCCTGTCTGGGAGATGGGAGAGGGAGATCTACTTAATCTGCTCCCTATGGCCTCCTTCCCGGAAAATACTTCACATATCCTTGTTTGTTTTTAAATTCTAAGTGATTTTAATGCCAGTGAAAGTTGCTGCAGTGACAGCCCTGGGAAACTGGAGGCCTCCCACTTATGCACTAGCAGAGGCTGTGCCAGCTGCCCTGATCCTGCTGAAGACTGGGAGCTCAGCTGCCTCTTGTAGCATCCGTCCTGGGAATAACCATCCCTCAAGCTCAGGCTGCTGAAGATGAGGCAGGGTCAGAGCACCAAATTTCCAGGCAAAGGAAACGTACTGAGCTCAGACAGCAAGCAGTAAAGCTTGTTTTAAAACTGATTTTTAAAGTATTAAAACATTTAAAATTGATTTTCAAAGTATTTTGCTCAGGGTCACGGGGGTCTACTGTAGGTTTTCACCTGCTGGAGAGGGAAAAAAATCTGGAATAACCTTCTATCCACAAAAAAATACATGCATAGGCTAATTTATAAAGAATAATAGATAACCCGAGACAAAGAGTAGGAAAATCTCACAGGATGCTGAGGGAGCAACTCGAAATCTCGACTTTACAGCATTAGGAAAATGGTAGTTGAGATGCTCTCTGCTGCATCAAGCCCCTGACGGCACAAGAACGCCTGGCAAGATTTCACCCCTGCCAGTGAGCTTTCCTGACAGGTAATATGGAGACACCAGAGAGAGATCAGAGAGCAGCAGCTAGTAACCTACTGCCAAGGGCTACTCCCAGAAAGACCACATCCCACTCCACTCCAAATACTTCCACAGACCCTGGCACCCCAAGACAGGAAAGAATGCCCTAGAGAAACAGGCTGAGAGTTGACAAGCATGGCTGGCATCCTGGATGTGTGTTTCCTCAGAGGGGAATGCAGCTCCTACGTTACCCCACTCATTACCCATTCTGCAGAGCACTCTTAGGGAAGCAACAGCCTGATTCCCATTTCAGGATAACACCTTGACCTTGCCATTCTGCAGCCACTGCTTCCAGGGGCAGACCTGCCGGTAGAGGAATATGACCCAAATCTGGGGGCTTCAAAACTGGTGCAAGCAGTCAGCCCTTAATAAACACATGTATCTCACACTTTATAAAAGAGCACACCAAGATCCAGAGAGGTTCAAGGCCACACGAGCTCTTCTACCACACTACACAATGTCCTGTGTGTACATCACCCTGGACATTAGTTCAAACCTTTCTGGATGATTTATGAACTCCATACATTACAGTTTGCCTCTACAGGCAAGTCCTGGACAGTGGAGAACCACGCTTCCAGTATTTCAGGGTCAGCTATGGAAGACTTCTGTAAAGGAGACAGAGTGGCAGTGCAGAGCTCCTGTTTAAACACAGCTATGGTTAGTAGAGGTTTGCCGTGTTTCTCCCTTAGGAACAGAGATAGGGATGTTTTCCTTGCAAACAAGTTTGCATCAAGCCTATAAACCACGCTGCTGACTGCTGAGGGCATCAGAGTCCAGTGCATCCCTGCTTTTAGAGAGCGTGGTTTACAGGAAAAACAAAACACACCCCACTGGTCAGAGAAACAGGGCCAGCAACATATCAAAACATAATTATTGCCAGTCAGGTTTCAAACACAGTATGTATGGGACCACACACATATTTATGGACACTTAGAGTCTATGAATATTTTATTCTATCCAATGAGTCAACTTTCACAAACTGAAGAAGCTGCATTTTAATAATGGATGTTACTGTGCAGCCCTACAGCCTTATTGTGAAGCCACGGTACACCCAGGTCCTGTGCTAGAGCAGTCAGTGCCTATTAAGAGCAATTAAGAATACACTACAGCATGCTAGTGCAATATGTGATATTCTGATAGGGACAGATTTGGGGATGTATATTCTGCCCACAAAAGTAGAATGTTCCCAGTCCAAGGACTTGGTTAGCTACACACTGAGCTCCTCTTCCAGAAATCGGAATAAGAAGCAGGTTTGCCAAAATTAACAGCTCAGTAAAATCAATAAGAGAATATTAACAGTTGCCACAAAGGTCAGCCTAAGCACGAGAGCATCAATTAACACCATCACCATATTCAAGCATGTACAGGTGCTACAAGAAATAGAGTATTTCTCTGCTCTACCTTCACCCCAGGATAATTTAAAGTGTTATTACGTTATTGTTCCTCCTGCCCATTCTTTGAAATGCCCACTAGGCAGTAGCTCAGGTTACCATTACACCAGAACAATCAACCACCTGCACAGCTGGTTGATAATGTCTCACTGCCCCCACCTGCCTGTACCTGTGTGTCATCGCTTGTCTTAACAGCCCAGCACAGAGACCACCTTTCAGGTCTGTGGGCACGTGTTTCACTGCAAAAGCATCCTTGCTTCATAAAACCCTCTTATGCATTTCAACAACTCCCCCATATACACATATTTATAAATACATACAATGAGAATACCATATAACTGACATCCTGAATGTGAGCTTGAAGGAGTAAATTATTATTATTATAATACATTCACCTAGAAGGTGGTGCAAAGAGTGAGAGTGCTAAAGTGGGAAGGCTCTAACTACCCAGAAATATATTCCACTATAAAATCTTTTGAGGTGAAGAAAATCACCTGGTTTCCTTTTACTTTCCTTCCCACACCAAATGAGATTATGTTACTGCCCAGAAGAAGATAAAGCAGGTTCTGGAGACTATATCTTTGCTCTTACAATAAAGACAAAGGGAGATGCACTGTATTAAAAAAAACTTTCAATAAAGCCTCTCTCTAGAGGCGTGAAACAAGGCCCAGGAAAGTTACTAGTTTTTGTGTTTTGGTTTTTTTTCCATTAACTTGACTGCATTTGGCTTTGACACTACCTGATGATGCAGCAGACACCACCAATTTCAAGCAGAGAGCTGGTACTGCGCAGCTCTCTGCCTTCTTCATGCAACATTTACACAGCAGGCTCCAGGCGAGAAGGTGTCTGCTCTTGCTACATGAAAGCACTCAGCTTCACAATGTCAAACAACACACAGTGCTGTCAGCCCCTCTAATGATTCTGCTCTTCTCCGTGGTTTCTGGGGACCAGTTTCCCTTTGCATGAGCAGGCACAGATTAAGAAGATACAGAATGAAAAAGGAAGATCAAAAAAAAAAGAAAATCTCCTCACATTAGAAGGTCCAGCTGTTTCCTCCCAAATGGCTAAATTAGAGAGTTTGTACGTCACCTCCTGCCTCAGGTAGGGGCACATTGAATCTCTCTTCCTGTTTAATCCACATAAAATGGGAAATGGGTTTTGAGGAAGACAATGACTAAATACGAGAGTAGGATTTTTTCAGACTGTACTTTTTATCAGACAAATTGCAAGACTGCTTTGAAAGCCAAAGAAAATACTGTAAAATGCTGCCATATACTTCATGGCTGGCTTTGGTTCAACCACTTAACCTTTTGCCTCATCTTCCCCGTGAGAGTACCAGCATATACCCTACCTTGCAGGGATGGGAGGAGGCAATGCCTTTGAGCTGCCCATCTCTCTAAGGGCTGGGTGCGGGTGTGAGATGAACAGACAGGCTGCTCTGGGACACAGGAAATCTGGGCTCCATTTCCTATTCCAACACTTGTTTCCTTAGGATGTCTGTTCACCTCTCTCCAAGATTTGGAGTCTCCATTCCTCTCCCTCTTAACTCACAGCAGTGAGATGCATAATTCTGACTATAGCCTGGGAAGCTGTGTTGCACTAGTGGGGCCCAGCACCCACACAGTGACCCCACTCACGGCTCTCATGAAGCCAGGGGTAACTTGCAGCTGGCAGCAGTCAGAAGCATCTGTCTCTTAGGAGAACACCCCCCTGGCAACCAAGTCCCAGTGAAAGTCAATAGTAGCATCTCCATCGCTCTTAAAGTGGAACTTGGCGGCTTTTGGGAGCTGTTGTCCCCCAGCTCATAGGCTTGCTAAAAGCTTTTCCCTGAGCTTTCACTTGGCTGCCCTCCCAGCACGATGCAGGTCCAGCCATAGGAGAGGCAGTGCAGGCAGCCTCCTGGGATGTAAAGGCTCCAGCTCTACTTCATCCTGCCCTGACCACAACGGATCAGGACAACTACCTTGTCTCTCTACTGGTTTTTAATCCATTCCCAAGGCTGGGGACAGCCATTTGCTTTGCAAACTGCTGAATTTAGATGCCACTTTCTCTTGGCTGAGTATTACCAACCCACAGCTCTGCTGGAAGAAAGAGCTGTGAGTGCTCCTTACTCTGCCGGGCTCCTCAACTGCCCAAAGAAGCAGCTTGGAGTTGCAGAGGCAAGAACTGCCAGGCAGCACGTGGCAAAAAGCACAGAAATGCCCAAAAACATCTGAGCTACTTGGCAAACCTGCTCTGAACAAGCCCAAAGGACTGTGACTCTCTTTGGCACTTTCTAGGATAAGGTAACAGGGAACAGACCTCTAAGAGAGAGAATCACATGCAGGTATGGCAGTGGAAGGCTGAGGGGATGCTGAGAAAGGGAAGAAAGTGAATCTGTCAAGGCAAAGAATAGGAAAAAACCTGTACTTTACCTTGGCTTCATAAAACAATGGTGTCCAAAAAGTAAAAAGCCCAATAGGACATGGAAACTAAAACCTCTTCTTTTAGAAAAGAATTTCACTTCAACAAGAACATTTGAATCAAGAACTAGTTGCAGTGATAAGGGAGAGAGAAGTCCTCTGGGTGAAGGCAGCTTTGGACTAGCAAAGGTCTGATCTTTCCCTCCTGCTATCCCTGCTCCTCTGGCCATTTGGGAGTAGGGACAAAGAGTTGAACCAACCTGCAGAGAACTGTCTACCCATGGCTTACAGGTATTTCAGAAATACTGACTTCTTTTCTTCCTGATGTGTTTCATCAGACTCTAAAAAATAACCAAATCTTTGCATACGGTTTCCAAAATCATAAGATTTCAACTGAAGTAGGCAGAGCGGTGGAAGTTATCCTTAAAGATCTATATCTACCCCAGAAGGGCAGTGGTCTACAGACAGACAAAGCCACTGCAAGGGACAGGCAAGGTTTTACCCCAGTCTGCCTTCTCCTGAGCTCTCCTCTGCTCTGCACACAGGGGATTACAGCTCCCTTTGACACAACACTTGCCAGCGCACAGAAGTTCAGTTCTGAGAAATGATGAAGTCACAGAGCAGCCTGCTAATTTTTTGGCTCTTACCCATCACCCCAGGCAAAGATAATAGTAATAATAATCATAATAATTCAGGCCAGTGAATCAAGCTGGATCATGGCCCTTGGAAGGAAAGCCACACAGGATGTCTTGATGGGGAGAAGGGAAGAGCAAAAAACGGATAACAGTTTCTAAATAGGTACTCAATCTACTCACCTAACACTGCCTTCTGATTCATATCAGGTTCTTCACTGCTCTCTACCTGCAGGCCACCAACCATGGGAGCTCCAGGTATGTCACATATTGTTCACTCTGGAAGAAACCTGATTAACAGTCCCCAGCTCTGCTAGTTAAAACAGTCAAACAAAGACAGGTTGAGCTTTCCTTACCCTCAAGCTGCTGGTACTCCTAGCACAAGTGGCACATGGAGCTCCTCAACTCAGACCTGCAAGCAGGGCCACAGCCATTTGATGACCCAAGCAGGAGGAATAAAGCTCCTTCTCCCAGGACAGCAATTCTTTCTCCCAGGTAGGAAAAAAGCTCCTTGCCACTAAACCCATGGCATGTCCAGATTCTCCAGATCTTTGTATAACCATCAGTTTGCAATACAGAGAAATAAAGCCATGAAGATGCCTGATTGCATCTGAGTTGCTCCTGAGTCTAAGCAGTAAGCAAAAGCAGCCAAGAGACAAGGAGCAGAATTTGACCCTCACAATACAAGATTTTTCGTCAAAGCATGCTGACATTTTACAACAGGTCATTTGTGACAAGTACACTCACATTCTCCTGGGAGCAGTGCTGAAACTCAACACAGCAAAACTCAATCCCTTAAAAGTCAGCAATGCCAGTTCCCCAAGGAAGTTAGCAACCATATCCACGCAGCAGAAAGATTCCTACAAGAGACTTCAAGACATTCAGAGAGGGCATTAGGAAACAATTACCCTGGGGAGGAACTGGGACAGTATACAGGCATCTCAGATGACTAAAATCAGCAGTGCATCTCAGTCTAACTGGAAAGAGACAGAGCAGCCACTTGAAAAGCAAGAGCATTTTACCTTTCCTCCATGCTGTACAAAGCTGAAAAACACACAAAGCCCAACTGCAAATGGAGTAGAGTAGTGCTGGAATAGGAAATCTGTTCTGATGTATCCATCCCTGCCCTGGGGATAACACAGGCACACTTAAGAGACCTTAGAAATGACCTCAAGCATATAAACGTCTGGTGAGATAATGCACATCAGTAACTACTCAGTCCTCAGCAGAGGGGTGGGGGGTGGGGGATCCTATTCATCTGGCTTCTAATGAATGTTTGCCATCACCCAGGTCTGCAAAGCAGCGAACAGGTGAAGGTGCTAACTCAATCTCCCCTCTCTGAGAGCAAGATCAAGCCCATCTGGTAGGCAGAGGCTCCCTGCAGGGCTTCTAAAGGAGTCAGACATTTGGGTAAAGGGCAAGCTATCTGACTAAAGATAACCTGGGAACTGAGAGAGGGGAGGGGAAGATGTCTATTTTTTTAAGTTCCACGATGGATGGTTAAAGGAGGCAAGCATCAACAGTGGGTTCTTTTAAATACAGAATGCACTTGAGGTTTAGGACCATTTAATGTTTAATTCAGACAATCACAATTTCAGACTAAAAGCCAGAGAAGCTATCCCATAAACAGATCAAAACTCATCAAATGAGAAAAGAGACTTTCAGACTGTTTAAAGCTTAGCAGGGGCCGGAAAGGGGATTTGGATTTTGCTACCAGCTTTTTCTCTTCAGAATGATTAACTGGCACCTTCAACCATTAACTGCACTGTCCTAATCCACCCAGCTTCACCACAGCACTGCTCAGCCCATGTGTGACCCCTGTTGCAACAGGGGTCTTTTCAACAAACCCAGACTTGACCTTCCTGACATTGTTCTTGTTAAAAGAAAAAGGAAGGGGGAAAGCAAGAAGATTTAACATTTTTTTAAGTATTAGCAAGTGCAAATCAATTCTTAAAACACCATCAGCATGGAGAAAGAGCAGGAAATTATCTGGTAAGTCAAAAGCTCTAAGAGTAGCAGTACTTGTATTGGGGATATACCACTCAAGAAGCATGTAGTTATTGACTCAACCTTCTGTTTATCCTTTCACAGGCCACCATCCAGGGCCCCCAGCCAACCAGGTGGTGTTGTGCCACCCAGTTGCTGACAGAGATGCAGAGGGAAGCATTCTGGACTCATTCCCTAGTAGGGATTTCCCAAGAGAGGGTAGAGAGCTGGCTGGGCTCCTATCAAATAGCACTGGATCTAAGACTTTAATCTCTTCCCCCATGCAGAGCCCTACAAAACTTCCAGTGAGTTATTAATATCTTCAGAAGTTTCACACTCATGGGATCATCATAGCAGAGGATATGTAAAGCTGTCTTCTTTCTTTTACTTTCTTGAGTCAAGGCCACAAAAGCTGTGCTCGTATCATGAAAAACACCTGCTCCAGGCAATGACTCCTTGCATGTAAGCCAAGCAGTGCAGGAGCTTATGTGCTACTCACATTTAGCCCTCTCCAAATGCTCACAAAGGTAAGACTGTGCCTTCATATCTCCAGGTTTCCCTATGGTCCTGACAGATCACAATTGAAAGGAGAGAGAGTCTGTTGAAACACCTGCAGTACCCTGGTCCCCATCCACCAGAGAAACGCATCATTAATCTGATGCCAAGGCTCATTCACATGGCCTGAAGGTATGGCACGAAGTCCTTTACAAATGTTGGAGGTAGAAAGGCCTTTTGATATTTCAGAGCCACGTAGGACAGAGAGCACAAAGCTTTGCACTCTCCAAAGTATCCGTAGGCAATGGAGAGAGCTAAATCCCAAGCCATGTTTATATTCATTTTAGAAGAAAAGAGTTGTTTCATGTTAAAAAAGAGCACAGAACCAAAGTAACCATGATCAGTGGATCAGACCCAGGGAGTTGAATTCCTTGAAAGTGTGGGTTCACCCTAAGTGAGTAACTCCAGCCAAACTGAAATGAAAAGCTGCAGCATGTGCATCTGCATCAAACTGCAGTTGAGGAAACGAAGAACAGTCCAAGACTTTTGGACCTGTGGGCTAATTTACTCATGTAGAAGAAAGAGCTCGATAAGGATGTGGAAGAGACTATTATTTTTAACTTAATTACTCCAACATCTGTTTGTAAACTAGACCCTGTTGTGCTGAATACTGTAAAGCCAGAGATTGAGAGTCAGCAGAACAAAAGGCAGACACACCTCTGGTCACCCAACAAACCATTTGGTTTGATTTTTTGGCCAAGAACTGGACACACAGAGGTGTGGTACAGAATATTAGAAAAGGTGTACAGTAAGAAGGGGAAGGAAAGATAAAGATTTCCCACTAGAAGAACTAAAGAGAGCGTCTTGGAATTGTTTAGGTTACTGTTATTAAAATGCAGTGACAATGATCAACAAAGAGTGTTTCTACAGGTAAACATGGAAAAATGTTTTGTTTCAAATCCTGTAAATACAGAATTTTAAAACAGTGCTTTCCTGTTTTTTTCCAACAAACAAGAAAGTAACAATGTCAATTTCTCTTGGTAATAAGGAAAGTGTTGTTACCAGTCCTTTTCTATATTTTGGTGCTTGGCAGACCCCCTTCTCTGCTGTCACCTTTCATGTGAGATAATAGCCCGCAGCTGTGTCAGCCAGAATTCACAGCAGCAGCTTGCAAAAGCTGAAGAAGCCTTTCCCACCTGGAAGCGGTGAATGCATAATACAGTGAACAACAGGTCCAGCTGCAACCTTAGAGGACATAAGACCTAAAACTTCCTCGTATGAATTAGGCACAAGATGCTTAATTCCATGGTAAATGAGACCTTCAGCTTTACAAGTCTGCATCTCTCAGCAACATAGTGCCCTCTAGCCTTAAACTGGGTTATGGTCTAAGCCTTAGAAAAAAAGCTCAGTGGTATGAAATACTAATACAAAGGTTTAACTCCAGTCTTTGCCCTTATCTTTCAAGCAATCCATTCAGCTGCTGACCAGATCTAAAGAAACCTGGCAGACAAGCAATGCCAGGAAACACAGTATACTCAGAGCAATATCACACCAGATATCACACCCCCTCAGGCTTTCTCTTACCAAAGCTGGAAGATTTACCTTCTCTATACACAAAATCCAACTTTCTATGTTTAAAAACATATATTGTATCTTGAGGAAGAGTTAAAGTATTTGGTGAAACTAAAATCCAGAAATAGCCAGAGAGAGAAGAAAAGATATCTTCTCTACTTATGTGGAAGGGCAAAAGCTACTAGACTGTATGTGCTGCAAACTCCTTCAGGCAAAGACACCTCCACATGACACGCTGCAATACCGACGTCTGGGATGACTGTTAAAAACTCTCCTTTACTGCTGTGCTATTAGCAGTAAGATGTGAAAGGAGGAAGGCGAAAAAGAGATGAAAGAGATCCAGACGCCAAGTCTGCCCTGATAACCCTGCAGACCAGCTGCCCCCTAAAAAAGGTCTGAATGTAATTTGTGTTTGAGAAGGAGCGAAGATGCGCTCAGCACCGCCGGCTCCCTGACCCCGTCAGCAGCCGAGCCCTGCTCCGCTCCACACCGAGCACCCCGGCCAGGATGGGGACAACCTGGGGACCTGGGAAACCTCCCCCATCCTGCGCTGGGTCTTGCGAGGAAGAAGAGAAGATCCAATTCCAGAAGGGAAGGAAACTTCAAAATCGTAACACTAAAACGAGTCAAGAGCCAAACGGGATGAACGAGGCTGAGGAAGATCCGCACCTCCACAGCAGGAGGCCGTGCGGGTCCCCGCTGCCCTCGGAGTCCCGCTGCCGCCTCACCTGGGGTGGGTGTCCCCCTCAGAGCCAGGCGAGGGACGGCACCCGGGGCACCGCTCCGGGCACCCCTCCGGCCCCGTCCTGTCCCGTCCCACCCGCACACGTGTGGCCGCCCCCCGAGGGGCCGGGGCTCGGCCGGGCCCCGCCGCCACTCACGTAGTGCTTCGAGGGGTTCCTCCGCTTCTCCACGTCCACCACGTTGGCGTCCAGCACGCTGTAGGACAGCATCTCCGCGCACCCCCGGCGGCGCTCCGCCGCTCCCGCCCGGCGCTGGCAGCACCCTCCGGCCGCGCTGCCCGCCGCGGCGATGCCGGGCGGGCGGCAGGGAGAGAGGGAGGCAGGCAGGGAAGGGAGGATGCCCCGGTGCCGGCTCCGCCCCGCGCCGCGGCGGCGGCTCCGTGCTCACGGCAGCCCCCGCTCCCGGCAGCCCAGCCCGGCTCCGCTCCCTGCCCGCTGCCCGGGGCTGCGCGGCCGCTGCGCCGCCAGGAGGGGCCGGGCCGGGCCGGCGGCTCCGCCCCCGGGCGGCCCCGGGGGGCTCCGGCGCGACGGGACGGGGCGGGAGGGGACCGGGAGCCACCGCCCCCCTGTGCCGGGGCGCTGCCGGGCCGCACGGAGAGGGCTGGCGGCTGCCCCCGGGGGTGCCCAGCTCCCTCACGGAGCCGCCCTCAGAGCCCCGCTCTCTGCTGAGACACCCCGGGGGCGGGGGACGGCCCGGGACGCCCCAGGGCCCTCCATCACTGCAGAAAATGCCCGGGGTGCCCTCCCCGAGCGGCCGGCCAAGGTCACGCCGAGCCCGCGCCCACCAGGCTCCAGCTGGGACCTTAAGGCCGGCCAGCGCTTGGGGAGATCCCCACTCCGCTGTCCCGCAGGGACACAGAGGGATCAGAGCTGGAGGAAGCTCACGCAGGACCTCTGTCGTGAGGGCTTTTAGAGCCATAAACACATTTTGGCCCTTTGTATATACATATACACATAAATGAGCGTCATTTTCCCCCGTCACACTCCAAAAAGAAAAGCTTGCCCCAGAAATTTCAGGTTGGGGTTCTTCTCTCTTTTCAATAACACATCATTATTTTACATACGATTATTTAAAAGTTATGTCAGAGATAGGAACTTCAATGTGATCTTCCAGCCCTCAGCTCATTTTATGACATCCATAAGCTATTCACCAAATTAACTAAAGTCACTAAGATCTCCTGTTCCTCTGAAGTCTCTTGAACAGCAGCCCATGCAAATTTTCCAGTAAGATTCCAGAGTGCTGCTGATGACTCCAGACCTGCAAGTCTAGGAGTGCAGAGGAGTCCCAGCTCCTGACAAAATAAGTTCCTTATTTACCGTGAGAACAGCCCATCTCTATACGATTTCATTGGATGCCCTATGGGTACAATTTCTGAATCAGAACTTTTGCAATGTTACTAGCCCTGCAACAATGATCGTGAGACAAGACACCAGAGTCACAAAGTCTTAGTTACATGAACAGGCTGACATTAAAAAGTAGCTGTTTTCAAACCACAGCTGGTTTCTATAAGTAGGAAAAAAAAAAAAAAAAAAAAAAAAGGAAAAGCAGGAGAGCAGCCCTATCAACTACTGCCAGGTGGGAACTAGGCAGGTACCTGCTGCATAATGCCAGGGACAGATGCTCTGAGTCAGTCCTCCCTCTTCGGCTAATATGCATAGTTTGCTAAAACTAATGAACTGACACAATGCTAAAATCACAGCATCTCACCCTAGGATGCGCACAGGTATACATTAGACCAATTTTTCGTAATAGGGAGGGTGAAAAGCTCAAGTGCCCACTTTCATTGTCACATTTGAGGTTTGTCCTTTCAAGACACCTTCTCCCTCCTCTTTTTTGAGGGACTTCCCAGCTCTAATCCTCATGCATAACAGAAGGCAGCAGAGCAATTATTTACATTAGAAACCTTTACTGTTTAGACTGGCCAAGAAGTCCCTGGTGTGCAGAGCAAACTGAAGATTCCTCCTTGTAAATGTAAATATTCAAATACCCATTGATAAAAATATTTCTGGTGTGGCCAGTCTTTTGGGTCTTGGATGCCTCTTCCCTGTGAGCCATTATCAATACACATCACACATTCCATCCCCTTCTTCTATCAATCACCCTTTCCAAAAAAAGAAGAGAGGGTCCCCTCCATTGTTGAAAACACTCAGGATTTGTTTTAAAACAGCTATCAAAACATGTCATTGTGAGTGAAAGACACAAAATACATCATTCTCCAAACACACTGCCTCATCCTTCCCGACATTCTTACTAATTGGCATCTTTTTACTGATATTCTTCTCAACGGCTCCTGTAAGGAAGGACCAGTGCCTTAGAGTTTATTTTCCCTTGATGTCTATCCCGTTCTTTCACAGCACCTGGTCCACACTGTTCACCTTCACTCTGTTCAAGACAATTCAATTCTCCTCCGTTCTAGACAACCCTCTCCACCTGCAAAGCCTGCCCAGCCCTTGTGCAGCTCTGTCCCCCTCCTCCTCCATCATGTCATGGTTTTGTGTTCACTGCCACTCTCCTTGTTGTTTGCTGCATCCGTCCACCCATGTCGGAAAAATGTATGTTGCTAGGGGCATGGATTGTTCTCCTAAAATATGTGCAACACCCAGTCTAGTGGGAGACCAATCTCTGAGTATTGCAACACTGGCACAAAAATAACCAAACCCCCTTATTATGCTGCAGCCTTGGGAAAAATCTGCTCCCGTCTTAGGCAGCAGCTGGGAAATTGAACCTGACGGCACTTCCCAGCCTTGTGTTGGAGAGCCAGGCTCCGGCTTCTGGGACCGAATGAAAGAAAGGCCGGGTGTGCAGCAAAGGGCAAGGCAGGCTTGTTGCCTGGCTGAGCCCACATGTGGAACAGCCTGTACCCAACTCAGGCCGTGAACACGCAGGCTGAGCCACTGCAAATTTATAGGAACGTGACTAACTCTACAGATTTTAATGCTAAAACTCTTACTATTTACATTTTTTTCCTTAAGGACTCCATTACTGAAGCCCTATCATTCCATGGGAGTATTACTGCTATTATAATGATTTTAATACATATATTAATATAAATTTTAACAGCTGATTTAATAATTCACCTTCACAGACTCACAATAAAATTCAGCTGAGGAACACCCTAGGAAATTCAGACTGAAGGCTGAGATAAACCAGCTATTTTTAAAAGCTTTTTTTCTACTCTTTTGCGACATGGGTATTTGGGCAAAGATTCTTTTTTTGCCTTTTTTTTTTTTTTTTTTTTTTTTTTTTTTTTTTTTTTTTTACAAACAGGTAATCACATTAGCCTCACAGATCTAGTGCAGCTACAGCCCAGCAGCCTAGACCCTGCTCCAATTACAGCAAAAGCTGATGCGTGACAGAATGTGTGTGTGTGACGGTCTCAGGGCTGGAGCATGACTTGAGATTTCATATTTCAAGAGGACTTTGTCATGCTGGCAAATTTTTTGTAAATAAGCATTTGAGTTGTAAATTGAAAACACTTGGGTCGTTAAATCAGTGAGAAAATAAAACAAGCGACAGGCTTTTCTGTGCTCCATCAGGGCCATTTCTAATGGCCTCTTTTTAATTCATGGCATATCAGTGTAGATAAGTAAACCCCCTTGAATACTAACCATGCTAGGGTCTGACAGTCCTGTCTCTGCTGGCTGGAGCTGTTGTTAAAGATGATTTTTCTTTCTGTTTTCTGGCTGAGCAGCCAGGTGAAACACGGTTTTCCTGTCCCACTAACGGTGCTCAGCACCCTGGGGGGAAGCAAAGTGCCCTGAGCTCAGCCTCTTGGGGGAAGGGGAGCTGTGCAGTGCTGTGCATGACAGATTAGCCACACAACTCATTACTGGAGTTGCATGCATAATCTGCTAGACATGGTACTAGAGATGTGCCCCTTAGGGTTTTTTTGGCTCTGATGTGCAACAGCTCAACACAGAGCCTTTGTTATAGCCCCATCTCAGCTTCTGTACTTACAAAACCTCAGCTTCTTAAAAGGGCTGCTTTCCATGCAGTTCCCTTCCACTTCAGCGTTTCCACGTACAGGGCTTTTGATAGGAATGACAGGAATAGTAGAGCCTGTCTGGCATTCAAATCTCAGACTCTGAAACACAAACACAAAGCACGATGGAATATTTTTTCTTTTTCTTTCTTTTTTTTTTTTTTTTTTTTTTTACTTTTTAAAAAGCCAATTGCATTTCATCTTCTTGGGAGATTGCTGCTTTTCAAATGAAATTCACTTTGGAGATAAATAGGCCCAGCTAATATGGTAGAAAGCAGCCAAAGGAACCAGCAGCAGTGCTGGCAGAGCAACTCCCCCCTCCTCGAGCACAGTGTTGTGCCCCTTCCCCTCCCAGCCTCCTCACCAAAGAGTGCTGCTTTGTCAGCCCCTCTGTGCAACTTAGTATAATGGAAAAACCAAAATAATCATTCCTTCTGCAAGCACTGTATATGCTTTCCCAACGGCATAACAGCTTTTACTTACATTATGAAAGAGCTGCTTCACTCTCTGGACTTAAATTATAGATTATCCTTTTCTTGAAGCAGCTATCTTACAGTTTAACCCTTTCACGACTAACATTATTTTTCAGTCCTGTTTTACCAGTTGTGGATGAAGCATTTCCAGCCACAGTATGTGCACTGCACGTTCTTCAGGGCAGTAGCAGCGAATTGCACACTGTTATTCATCCATGCACACCTTGTACTTTTCCATTGTTATGAAGGTGTTGTGGGTTATGTGTCCGGGCTTTGTATATATCTGTTGATGTGCTTAAAAAAATACAGCAACCCCAAGCCACAACTGATGTGTGATACACATGTCAGGCTTACACTTGAGACAGCTGAAGTTTCACAAACCGATCACAGGTTTGGACTGGGATTCCCCAGGTTTCTTCCTGGATGCTATCCCTGACTTCGTTCAGTCTCACTCTTCTCAAAATAGCACACTTTGAGACCGGCTTCTGCCTGATCCTCTGCAATAAATGTCACAATCCATTATTGAAAACACAGGCTTGTTACAAATAAAGTCAATCTAGGAAGAAGCTGTTGTTCTTTGCATTTTCTTCCCATGTTACCTCTGTGTAAATATACATGGACACCAAATCCTCCATATTACCAGATTTAAAATATCCACCAACCCCTCTTAAAACTTGAATTTCCTCGTTCACTATTTTTATTCATTCAACCCCCTCTGAAACCAAACAGTAATTTTATTTGGCTGCACAGTCCCTAGAGGAAGTAGAAGAATTTATCTGCCAATATCCAAACCAGAAAACATTTGACTGACAGACTGTGAACCGTAAAAATGTACAAATAAAACCTTATGAAAAGTTACTCATGGAACAGCAGTTTGAACATAAGTGACGAACACACGAGCTTGGCACTATAAGAAGAAAGAAGTAACATGCAACTTCTACCACTCAGCAGTGGAATGCATTGATTTTGTTTTGTTACCTTCATGCAAAAGCAAAGTGGTTTTCCCAGCTGAAAGACTTCCTTACAAAGAGCACTTTTGGATCTTCTCAACAGCAACATCAATCTCATGGGTAGACAAAAACAATTTGCTTTTTTTTTCTGCCCCAGACATCAGACCGGGGTTAGACATTGTAGGGCAGTGGTGGGGATGCTTAGAAACCAAATGCCCTGTAGGACCTTAATTGCTTTAACAAGGAATGAGATCATCCCAAAGAAGATAATGTCTTGTGTAAAGTGGAGACACAGTTTCTCTAGTAGGGCCTCATGCAGGTGTGATTTTCGGTTTTGAGCAGTAGACACACCATCCACAAAATTCCAGGCATTTATTTGGATCCAGACCTGTGTTAAGCTATGGCCATGCAGCACCAGGGATGCAAGTCTAAAGACAGTTTCACTGATGGGAGTCTTTCTCAGCCACTGCTCTAGTGACTGAGGCAAAGGCAGCTTTACCCTTAGGATTGTTTCTATCAGTTAATAACATCATCTGGGTAAGTGACAATTACAATATCCTGAACATTTTGATCCTCAAAGCCATGTTGGTGGCCAAATTTCACTTTAGCATCTAACTTTGAGCATCCAAGGTGCTGGTCTCTTAGGAAGGACAATATATCCTGCAGAACAGCAGAACTGTTCAAGGATAGTGTAAGGAAGGCAGAGGAAGAGCATATAAATACTACTGTGCTCTACATAAATTTGTCCAGCTGTTAATGGTAAATGTTCTCTTACTCTGTTTTTCCTGACCTCATTTCCTCTCCTGCTTTCTAACTGCAGAAAATAAAGTAGTACAAACAAAAATAGTTTCATTACATGCAAGACCTGCTGCCTGTTCTGAAACAGATGTCTACAGCATCATTAGGCAATTATTTTTTTAGCCTTTTTTCAATGGGATTAATTTCAAACATCTTTGAGCTATATCCTCCTCCTTCAGCTTCCTCTGTATTTCTCATCCTTTCCTATGTTCAGAGTTCCAACAAAAATTCTTTCCTGTATCAGTTTGCTCCTCTTCTTTGTCCTGGATTGCTGTACTCACAGAAGGACAAAGAGAGAGTCTATAACTACTTTGAATCAGGAATTAAGTTTAAGAGATGCTATTGGGGAAAAAAAGACAAGGTGGGGAAAGAAAAGAATGACAGAATATTAGCCAGAAGTGTAGGCAATAGTTTTAGAACCCCAGCTGGCTTGTTACAGCTCAGAGGGTTTTTTGTGGGCGTTACAGCAAAGCAGAGTTTTACATGAATACAAGGGCAACCCCTAAACTCTCAGTGTTAGTGACCAGTTTTGGCAATGAGAGAAAAACCCAACCCCAAGCACCCTTTTCATTTCTCTACCACCTTCATTCCTTGCCAAGAAGAGCACATGTTAGAATCAGGTAGGCCTGCAGGGCTTGCGTGACTTCACCGTGGGGGAAAATATTTGAGGGAAGATTCCTCCCTCCTATTTCCAAAGATCACTGTAATATTTGGATGAGGTCCCCACTCCTGGGAGGAACCATGAACTTTCCAGGTCAATAACAGACTTGGCACATACTGCATTTAATCATGTTGGCTGCTACGCAGTGACAAACATTTGTGATTTATCTTACCTTGTTCCCAGAAGAGAGATGTGAAGGTGGCAGAGAGATCCAGTTCTAGCTGGTAGGGAAGGAGTGTTCATTCTTCCAATCAATAACAAAAAAACAAGCTAAAACAGGAGCTGTAGGACATGTTGTGCCACGTTAATTGGCACTGCAGTGTTCAGTAGTTCAACACTTGCTGAAAATCATTCCTTTAGGTTATTTCTTTCACTGGCAAATTCCTGGTTATACTATTCTCAGGCAATCTTGTTCAGCTGGGCTGGTTTCAACTTGTAAATTACTGTGATTAGATCAGAATAGTCTGCATTGCACATTTAAACGATATTAGTGGGAATGGACTGGTGGCATCATTAACAAACAGTTGCTCAACTTCGTACCCCAATGTAGATGCTACAGCTTTACCAGATTTTAACTGTTTGATTTGCAGTCTGCCATCATGACTGTCTGCCTTGGGGTAATCTGTATGAGGAAACTTCAGGAAAAACAGTCCAGTCATTTTTTAAAAGAACACTGCAGAGCAAGTACTTCTTGTGGCAGCTGAAGCTACAAAAACAAGTTCCTTGGGACTGTCTCATGTGTGGTTTCCCTGGTGGTGTATGACTGAGTTTCTTCCTTCCCCTTAACAGAAGAGCTGATTTGGGCTTCCCTCCTCTATCAGTGCATTCAACTCCTTAAAACGTGCCAGACAGTAACAGCTCAGGGTCCTTCACCCGTCTTAAGTAGCCAAAATCAACTGGGGCGGTGGGACAGAAGTTGACAAATGCTGAGACACACAGTATAATCACATCAGAGTAAAATATCACTTTCTCAGAAAAAAAAATCCAAACAAACAGGCTGAAAGGAGACACACTAACTGCCAGATACACAGTCTAAAAGTCCACATCAACTTTACAGGTCACATCTGCAATAAGATCTGCAGGGACATGAAAGTGGCAGGGAGAGGCAGATAGCTTCTATCAGGGGCGTGACTTGTGCTTGCTCAGGTTTGGGCAAGACAAGAGTGGTTTATATTTTAATTATATTTACTTTGTACTTGGATGCCTGCAAGAAAACCGCCACTAGAATCTTTGAGGGTGCTACTGGATCATTGGGAGTGTGGGGTGGAGAAAGTGTTGTTTTCCTGAAATTGTAGCTCTTTCCTGCTGCAAACTACATGGGGAAGAAAGCTTCTGGTGCCTAGACAAGGAGCAAACGACAGCCTGCTGGAATCAGAAGGGGCAGTGAGCAGTGCTGGGTCAGTTAGGCAAGGGGATTATACTGAAACTTTCAATCGCCAGATGTTGTCAAGGACATTTGAGATAGAAAAGATAAAGGGAACAAAATCAAGAGGAAGGGGGTTTGACACGACATGTGGGGCTGAGAGACTGTGAATGAAATGAAGGGCCTGAGAAATGAGTCAGATGAGAGAGTGGAGGGTAGAAATAGATGAAAGAAATTGGGGGGAAAGCCTCTGTGCCTGGCAAGGCAGATTGCTGGGAATGAAACTCAAGATCCCTGGCTCAGGATTTCCCTGCTGCCAACATGCATCCACAAAAATGTTGTTGTAATGCTGGGGCTCCTTGAGGACGGTAATCAATTATTATAACTATTCTTTTATCTTTGTGGCTGAACTTTTGTTCGCTCACTAGCCTAGAGGGTTGGGGCAGCAGGACTGGGGCCTGCGCTGAAAGATGGCAAGAAAGAATGAAGCGTCGCACTGACAGGAAGTTTCAAAATTCAGGTTGCCCATGGGATCTGAACTCGCTCCCTTCCCATTCAGAGGTAAGTATAAAGATACAAATCTTTGCTAGGCACATCTTTTCCCCATAGGATCAGCTTACTCCAAACTGCATTTCTTTGACGAGCAGATTTTCAGTACTTTGCCTCATAATTCTCCATGTGGTTCCATGCCTCGCTGGCTGCTCGTTGATGAATTCTCATTCTGAATAATGAATTAGCAACTCTTTCTATTTATGCTGTTCATCACTGGAATACACAAGTATGCACAGATCCACAACTGTAACAGCTTTTAGTCATGTAGCCAATTTTTAACTTTTTCATTTATTACTCTGAAAGTAAAGCTTCATTTCCCAGGTAGCTTGTGTAAAATGCATACCCTCATGGGTATAAATTTACAATCCAAAGATCTGAAAACAAGAATACTAAGAACTAATTTATCTGGATTTCTGTTTTTATGAAGTCATCTAAGAAGTCATAGCAGGGAATAGGATTCCATGGGAAATATGACACAAATAAAAATAGGGAGACCATCACTGCCTCATATGACCTGGAGAGCAAGATGACAAGACAGTCAAACCAAAAGGCATGGAAAGAGAGGCAAAAAAATATAGAGCTATTAGTTCTAATCCAAGAGCTACTTTTTCTAAGTCTCGTTCCAGCATCTATCCATTCACTCTCTCCCACACAGCCACAGAGTTCTTTTAATGACTAGGATTAAGAAAAATTGAGGCTTATACCCTTCACAGGAAGCTGTATTATCCCCAACTTACAAAAAGAGGGAAATAGAGGCATGAAGCAACCTCATCTTTTCTCTCACCTAAGCAGAGGGTGGGGACTGAAGGTAGAGCTGTTCCTTTGTTTTCTCACCAGCAAAGCAATTACCTTGCATTTTGCTAGAATAGAATACTGAGATTCTTTGGTAATTTTTATTCCCAGGTGCTGCATTTCTTTAGAAACTTATCTTTTTAAGGTAACATAAAAATGCCGACTGTTCTTAAAAACTCCATTTTACTTACCTGCCTTTTACTGCTGTGACTGTTTCTATGGAAACTGGAACTGGTCATGAAGCAGTCCTACAACATGAATTCTCACTTGTCAGTTTTACATTAAAGTGCCACCTTCAAAGTTCTTTAATAAACCACTAATAATTGTGTTGCTTAACGAGTTTTCCAATTAAACAAAAGAAGAAAGCGTGCTTTCACTGAATGTTCTGCACAATATTTTGTAGGTGTGGTCTAAGAATTTTAACAGTGTGCATGATATGACTCTCTTGGTTAAGGATATGATCTTGAAACAGAGAGACAGTTTATTAGCAGTAAAAGCCCTAGTGTGTGTAGTTAGACTTACATAAAGGTGACTTATACCAATATGGGTATGTCTAGACTGCTGTCACAGAAGCACACTGTAGAGATACTGAGTGAATGGGTAAATCAGGCTACAGTGAGCTCTGTGCTCCCACAGCTCACTGGGGTACCCCTGTACAGGAATATGCATGTGGTATTCCCTGTGGGTATGAGAGGGAATGCTCTCAACCAGAGTAAGTGTGAGTCTGTGTTGGGTGGCTAAAAAGTAAAGCATGCAAGCTTAAAACGCAACCATTCCGTACAGTTATTCAGAATTAGAATCTGCGTAGCTCAAGTTTAGGCTCCTCCATTACCTTTGCCTCAACCTTTCACTCTTGTAAAAACTGTAGGCTCCCCTGTGTTCATTCATTTTACTTTCCTGAGTCAACTCGAGTGAGAAAAATCCCTTTTTCCTGTTCTTGGGGAGCAACCTCCAACAGAACACTCCCTCCATCACAAGAGTAGAGCACTGCCAGCAAGGATCAACTTAAAAACTTCCAAGGACAGGTTCTATCCAGAGTAACCTGTCTGTTTTTCCTGAGACAAGTTCCTCTCACCTCATCTCCAAGGGTTTGCAGTTGATCAGTGCTTTTAAATTGCAATAGGGGCAGGACAGATGCAGACACAAGTGTCTGCTCTCTCTACCTCCAAGCATAGAAAATCAGTGGACAGGGATTTTAGGCAAACTTTACACAAAGAAACACCTCTAAACACAGAAAGTGCAGCCTCGAAGCCAGAGCCAACAGAAGTTGCATGTGTGACTATACAAACTGCAAAATGCACAGATGTAATCCTATTTTGGTATGAATTCATTTTAAAGGGATCCTAAAGAGCAACATGATCTCCAAACTTTCTTTTCCTCCCAAAACTCATCCAGCCCGCACACTTGGCTGACACCCCCAGGAGAACCAGGGTCTTTCGTCTAGTAAGAGAGAAGATCACCTTTCCTACTGAGCAAGAAGCATTTCTTTAACCCTTTCCCAGCAAAAGGAGCTTCTGCTAATGCAGAACTTTTCAAGAAAATGGCCAAGCCACTCTCTTAAATTAGATGTCATGCTCTTTCACATGGTCCAAAACACTATGTACTTTCCTTAAAAATATCCTCAAGCTCATGCCTAATAGGCAACTTATCCATATGTAGTGCTTGATTATGGAAAACCCCTGAAGTGAATTTGAATTTAGGTATTAATATTCCAAGCTACTTCTTCCAGAGATAGCCTTTGGTTTTAAGCATCACTTCAAACTCATCAGTAATCAGAGCAGGAATTTAAAAAGCAAATCTCCCCAGTGGCCAACCAGACCTTCTCAGAGGCATAAATTAAACTTGCAATTTCAATATCAGTGCACTCAGAATCTGCCTTCTTTTCCTGATTTACAGAGATATTTATGGGGTAGAGGGTGGGAACAAACACTCTACAATTCTTCCTTAACCCTCTTCTATTTCCTCCTGCATAGCTGTATCCCTTCAGGACCTCTTCAGGGCCCATATTAAGATCTGACTAGAAGGTACCCAACTCAGAGCAGCAACGTGAGGAGCAGGGCAGCCTGCAGGGAAACCAGCTATTGAGCCCTGCACCAAGTAGGGAACTTACAGCAGATGAATGATTCATACATAGTTTTCTACTATGAACAAACTTACCATCTCTTTAAGGCCAGAGTTTTCCACAGGCCTCTGAATGCTAATGCCAAATATTTTGTCATGCCTTTCTCTTAGCCTATATCTCACTACAGCCAGGGCTTGGAATGAGGCATATAATATAACAAACCAGAGACCTGGCACACATGGGGCTCCTCACTGGCTTTCCTCATGCATATGGTTTATTTTTCCCAGCTATGTCAATCCTTATAGGGCTTTACCACTACATCTGCCTCCTGGGAGTCTGCTATTTCAACTGTTACAGGGAAGGTGCAGAAGAAAAAAGGATACATTTAATCTTCTCTTTTCAAGCTAAAGGTCTTACTTCTACACCATTAATTAAACAGATTAATTGAACAGACAAGCCCCTGCAGCAGCAAGCCCTCTCCAAGGAAAAATACAGAACAGCTCCGGTTTTTGAACTGTTTCACATAACAGAGTTGTCATTATTCCAGGTCAAACATCTTGCATGGTAACCTTCTTTAGGCCAGCATTTAGGTCTGTGTCTTGTGTTCCTCAGCAAGCACAGATATGGGTAGCATTTAACCCCAAAGGTGACAAAGAATAAAAGAGAAAAGGCAACAGGCAGCATGGAGATTAGAATGGGTCTTGATGGCTTTTGTATTTTCTTTTCCAAAGCATGTAGTTTTTTTCTTTTCCAAAGCATGTAGTTTTACCATTTGTGATGTAGGGAGCAACTTGAAAAAAAAATAAAGGGCAAAATGGTGGCTGATTTTGAGACTTCTGGTCTGAACAAAATCCACAACAGCAGGCATCAGCAGCACACATGGTAGCCAGGGGAATGCAGGCATGCTTGACAACCAGTGGGCAAGGCTGCAGGATGGGCAAGGGATGCAGGACCCCCTTCCTGAATATTACTTACCAGAGAAAGGTGGGGACTGCTTTAGTAGTTGGGAAGCTGTCCAGACTGAAGAATATGTAGTTACAGACAAAGGTACACTGGCACTGCCAGGAAGATCAGGCAAATCTTTTTTTGTGTGTCCTTTCTCTAGCTGTTATAAAGTCTACATAAAAAGAAAGATCCCCAGCTATTACCAAATGAAAGCTCACAAGCTCAGTCTTTAAGCCAGAAAAATGAGTCCTGACATGCTGTAAACAGTGCTCTTTATCAGTGACTTTTCTTTACAGCCCACTGGATGTAAACATGAGGATGGCCAATGTCTCATCTTACTCCAAGGAAAGAGCCCAGTTTCTTTTCCAGCTCCCCTGCTGTATTAGAATGTCCAGAATCAGTCTGATACAACTCTCACTAGGAATAGCAAGGAAGTCACAAGAAATAACAAGTATTTAAACAACTTCTCTGAAGCTGGACAAAACCAGCATTTGGAGAATCAGAAGGCTCTTTTTTATCCCCTATCGAGATCATATCAGCTAATAAAGCTTTTCAGAGTCACTCAACATCTCCTTCTTCTCCCCTCCTGAATGGACTAGAATGAATGTATTTGTCTTTTCTCTTCAAAATGCCATATAATATCCTTCCATAGTGCTGACAACATCACTGTTACTCTCCAGCAGTTCCAAGACACGGTGCATCACCACTTCAGCCAGGGAGGGGTTGTAGCTCTGCCGAACACAATTTAGGACATGAAGGAAATGGCAGCCTTTGTCAGCATCTGCAGGAAAAAAAGGGAAAATTCAGCCAGGCATGGAGGAAAGACTTCGGTCTGCCTCTTTTGAACTATTATAATCCAGATCAGTCATGAAAAAACCCACAGCTGCTGGAAAAAAAGAACACCCTAGATACTAAAGCAGAGGTGTGTTTCTTCAGAAGGAAGAGACCCAGTCTGTGCCTACAGCTCTCCAATTATCAGCTGTCTCCACTGACTTTACGGGGAAGTGTCAGGGCTGCAGCAGTAGTTAGTAATGAGGGTGAAAGTCTCAGTCTTGTCAACTGTAACCTACAAGTCATTCAGTAGATTTGACAATGAGGTCAATAACATAAAGAGTACTAAGCTATCCAGTTTCTGCAGCTTTAGAAGGACCCAAAAAAAGAGAATCATTTTGTTCATACCCAACTTCAAAACCCTCCAGCACAGCAGGGAGGTGGGAGGTACGTGGCCAGGACCTGTAACCGCTTGCCCAACGCTGGCATCTTGTGGAAGAACTGCTGCAGTGCAGCTTCCATTCACCTCAGTGCGATCCGTCCCTGCCCCTTCAGACTACTCAGACGATTACGGGAGTAGAAAGTCTCAGACCTTTAGTATCAAATTTTATCTCCTTTTAAGAGGAATTAGCCCTGAAATGTGCAAGAGACTAGAAGTTTTAAAATAACCCCCTTTCCTAGGGGGCAAGCACAGAGGTCCCCAATGGCTGCACACAGCTACTGTGTACCAGGTGGAGCTGTGATCTGAAGCTGTCATTTGAAGCTGTTGCAGTCAACATTTCCTCCCACAGACCCTGTAACACAGTAATCATCTGTGCTGCAGGCTCCCAGTCTCTCCAAGTGCTGAACTCCACAACACATTTTTCTTCGGTGGCTAACAATGAAAAATAAGCATAAATGAGACACATCAGCACAAATTATTTTCCTCTTCCTCAGCCCTCAGCTCACGTGATGCAAGGCAAGTTTGATAAGGGTACTGAGAAATTTCTATGGGCCAGGGAGGCCCCTATATTTTGTTGTTGCTGCTTTTGTTTTCCTTTTTTGTTATTCTCTACTCTAGAATCTGCTGAGCCCCAGAACTGCCTTACAACCTGCTGAAAAAAGTCACTCGTAGATAGTAAATAAATGGTAAATAATAGTTCAGCCTAATTCCTATTAGACTGTGGATTAGGCAGAAATACTTCTCTAGAAGTCAGTGATCCAGCATGATAAAAGGCCTTTGTGGCTGGCAGCCAAAATGTGTCCACCACCCTAGGAGAGGTAATTGCGGGGAACAGAACAATGCCTCTAGCTGGTCACGGTGATGGTTGTTGCAAACAAGGCGGGTAACCGCGTTTTACATTTGCCATCGGTTTGTCATAAGGAGGTCGAAGTGCCCATCCCTGCTCTACAGTAACTTCAGTTTCATTGAATTAATTAGTGACTCAAGTGTTACCCAACAGTGCAATACATACTTTCCTCCTAGATGGCACTTTGGGGTAGCTGCAGGTGTGTACAGTCATCAAGTAACTCAGAAACACTCCTAGTCTGCAGCCCAGCTTTGAGGGAAGGCACTCCTCGCAGTGGAGTCACGCTGTCCTTCTTTCACTGACATCTCAGGTTCCAACTTTTGTCCAGCAGCTGAGGTAAGCCAGGCTGCCATTAACTGTTGTGCTCGGCAACCAACATCAGAGGGGACAGAGTTACAGAACAACTGCCATTTGCCCACTGTGGACATCTCACACAGGGTACATTCTGACATATTAAATTTAACTTCAAGTGGTTCTGGTTTTTTGTCCTCTCTACTATCAGCCTGATCTAAACCTAAAACCAGGACAAATTTAGGTTAAAAAAAATAATAAAAATCCATTTTGCAGTTCAGTCTGGAGTCAAAATGCACTGTCTGCTGTCTGGCTGTCTTAAGGTTCTAGATGGACCCACAGTGGCCTCATGTTGAGTGCACTTAAGATCAGGCTGTGTGGAATTATAAGTGGAGCCAAGAACTAGGATTATCATGTAGGCACAGTATGGATCAGGGTTTGTGGAGCTCTCAGTAGGCACACTTAAGATATTTTTTTTTTATTTGTACAGTAGTTCCAGACAGCTGGGTTGGGCCTGAGAACGTGTCACAACTAAAGCAATGGAGTGAGGCGTTGCCTGGAAAACTGGCAGAGGAGTTACTCACTGGAAAGAAGAGTTTGGTTTATCATAAATCAATCTTCTTGTCATGGAAGATTACTACTACTCTTGAAGGAAAACGGGTAGGAACTTCTCACAACAAACAAGCAAAAGCCTGTGAGGTATATGCCCGTGCCCTTATTTTCTCCCTGGAAGCCCAGCTGGGATTGCCCTTCTGCCACCAGAGGGAGGCCGGCAGCCGCACTGAGCTCCACGCTCTTGCATCATTCAGAGACAACAAATACCAGCCAACACCAGTGCCTTGTTGGTTTCGACTGAAACTTCTTGACTTTTCTTCTATCACTAGTGACCAGGTCACTGAAAGAGTCCTTCTGAAAACCAGCAAAGGGACACTGACCTGGAAATTGTCCTCTTTACAGCAGGAAATTAAGTAGGGGGAAAACTTCAAGGAGAACAAGAGGCTCTGTTAAGCAGTTGCTAATTTTAACCTGCTTAGTATGGAAAACATGGCTTTGAGGACTCAGGACTCTTCAAAGTCTTTTCTGTGACTGATCTACAAATTCCTCTCTGCTGTTGACTCCTCCTGACTGAAAGAACTTCCCAAGGTCTCATGGATCACTGAGTACTTTACCAGTGTGACAATGCACAAGAGGAGAGCACCCAGTACCCTGTGCCAACTGTATACAGGTTCTGGCCTTGACAGTGCCACAGAGATATTAAAAAAAAAAACAAAAACAAAAAACAGATTATCAGAACTAGATGATGTATAAAATGGGCAGAGGAATTATTTGACTCTTAATGATGTTTGTATTTGTTAATTGGATAAAAGATAATAAAACAATGTTATATGGCAATTTGTTGCATTGCAACAGCCTAAGTAAATGAGCCCATCTAAACCTGCATGCCCAGTAACCTCAACTCCCTCCATCCCCCTAAGATACAAAGAATTTTCATCTCCACCCCAAACCTTGTCTACAATTGTACCATTTTTTAAGATAGACAGTTGAAAACTCCAACATAATACTGCTTCACTTAGCCTTTCCTCACTGCAGGATAAGCACCATATACCAGGTCCTACAAGCGCTATTATGTTAGTATAAGGATATGAGCAATTTAAGATTATATGCCTTATGTTCTACTCAGTCATTATTCTGTACTAAAGCACATTCTATCCCACAAATAGCTGCACTCCAGCAGCAAGTGATCCCTGCTGACACATTGGGCCGAATAAATGGAAAGACACTCTGTAGCAAGTACCTGTGTAATTAGCACACATTCCAGTCAAGCACAAGTTATCACTATGGCAATAAGACACAATAGGCTTGAAGGACAGGGATAACTCAGAAGCCACTCAAGGTACATTATCTGAAAATAAGTGCACTTTGTTTGACTGAAATCCCTACGTGCAAAGAACAACCATCTGAGCTCTATCTGAGCTCAACATCTACAGAGAATATAATACTGACTTAAGCAAGTTTTATTGTTGACTTAATGGAGGCGGGGACTTCACCTTTCTGCATGGTCACTTTTGTGTCAACTCCCCTGAAGAAACTGAACCAGCAAGATTTGCTACTTCTGCAGAGTGCAACGCAACAGCTGCTAAGTGGTGACCTAACTTTGGTTCCTCCCAAAATCTAAGTATTCTCTAAAGATACAGATCTAAGATAAAGGCTGCTTATTTCAGATCTGAGAGGATTGCTTCCTGATGGGCATATCAGCTCTTCCTCTCTCCACGCTCACAGGGAGCTGCTGCTTCCAGCTCCTGCTTTCAGCTATACTGATGGTCTACACCAGCAACAGCTCCAAGTCCAGAGGTAAGGACAAACAGCATATCTAATCCAGCAGCAGGAGGAGATACTGTCATCAGTACATCAGTACTAGCTCCTCAGAGCCCTGATCACTCTGATACTTACGCCTGGGTTTTCTACAGTCTTCTTTAATCACACCAAGGGTCACTTTAAGCAGTTCCTTATCATGGTCAGTCACCTGCAGAAAAAAGAAGATATTGGTTATTTATAGCAGTCTCTTTCACAGTACATGGCCTGGCTGTTGAGAAGCAATCCGAGGACATGATGTATTCTAAGCTAACACTGTCATAACTACAGTCTGTATCACACAATGCCTACAAGACTAATAATAAACATCAAATCTTCAGTTACTATTTGACTACTATTAGCAGCATCCATAAGTTAGGTGAAGAATACAAGATACAAGAGAATTCAACCCAAAGGAGGCTGGCTGACTCAGCAGAACACCAAGCTTTAACACACTTCAATAAGAACTGTCCCAGGTTTCAGTGAGCTCAGCTGCGTCAGCGCAGTTTGGTAACCCGTGAACACAGAATGTGGAACAACAATTCAGTGGGTTACACAAAGGTAAAACCAGCTGTGCTGCAGATAAGATTTCTGAGTAAATGGAGAGCACTTGGATGTCCAGCATCTCTTTCTGAAAACATTTCTACTTTTTCTGGATATTTCTACTGTTTCTACTGACTGTGAAAGTCATCCCCCTGAACTTGTTTACAACCACAGCTCAGTGCCTTACATGGTATAAGTCCTTGGAGCTACCAGGTTTCTGAAAAACCACTCCTTTTTCTTGTAGCATCTTTATTGCTTCCTTAAAAAAATTGTGAATCCTTTTGGAACTGGAGTTCCCTTTTGGCTTCACCTGGATGGGAAGAAAAAAATGAAGCAGATGGTGAGAGATCTCAGCTCAACTAAAGTTACCAGCAAAAGGTCCAGATGCTTTCAAGAGAAAGAGGAGTTCAGGTCCTCTTTAATGTGAATTTGTTACATATTTTTCTTCATTTAGTAATTCACAAATCACATCTGTTGTGTATGAACTAACCAGTATCCATGAGCTTTAAACAAAACCGAAACACCAGAAGCTCATCCCATTTTTAAAGAACCACAGCCTCTAAACTGCATTCTTTGTATTTAGCAGCTATTTAATTATGTACCAAGAACTTTGTTTTGGAACAGGCTTGTGATGCTTGCAGAGCATTTGACTATTTAGCTAATCAAGCTTTTTTCACATTCAGAGTTTTCCTTGTAATAAGGATAGGAAGGTAGGAAGATCAGTGTTTTGTAAGGTGATATTCAGGAGGAATCCAAGTGCAGAGGACTGGATTCCCATCTCTGATTTCAATCAAGGAAGGGAGAAAACTGAAAAAAAAACAGTATTTGTTTCTTGTCCCCTTTGTTTCCAAATTTTTACAAACATTCTGGTCGTGATCTCAGTAGCTTCTCCACAGCTTAATGAAATGAAATGATAAAGAGCATGGAAGAAATTAAGACAGGTATATGCGATAAGGGAAGAAAGGATTCAAGTTTTGAGGAGAGGTGGGAAATGAGCTCGTTACAATGTGCTTGGAAGTCCATAACTGAGGAGGTTATTGAGAACACAGGGTTCTGTGTTTGGGACACATCTAACAGAGTAGGAAGTAAGCAGAGGGAAAAAAAAAACACAGGGAAAAGCAGGGTTTGTTTGAAAGTAGGGCAGAGCTATGACACTGGAATGACAGCTAAGGAAGTAGAAGAAAATAATCAATTGTGGAGAGGGAAAAGTATGGGTAGATGATTTACTCCTCTCCATCTCCATCTGTCCTGCTCTGTCCTTCAGCCTCCCATTTATCTGCACAGGCTGCTTCAGTTCCCCAATTATTGCTTTGTCATCTGCTGGGAGCACGCTGTGAGCTCTCTGTGGTTTTCTTTGAGAAGAGAGTTAAACTGCTTCCCACAAGCCAACGTGAGATAACTAGAACCACACCACAGCAACCAAAGCAAGATTTGCCAAGCCATTTCTCCAACTATCACTGTAAATGCTCCCACCCTGTTCTGAACAAAAGAATCAGATTTCACATATCCTACTTCACTCACCAGAAGCACTCACAGAAGCCTTGGGAGCAAAGCAGGCAACCACCACCACTAGAATGAATTCACACGAATATGCGAAACGGATACCACATGAGCAACAGAAAAACATCTTTTCACAAAACATTCATTCAATGCATTTGCAGTTCTCAAGTAACACTCCAACTGCCTCTAAACCCAGAGGCTGATGTACCTGATTGGGAATAGTTCAGAGATCCAAGAGGGATATTGGTGCATCACATGCATCACGAGTTTCTCCATCCCCTTCCTCCAGCTAATCCTCAGTATTTCAGCAGGCCATAATCACATCTCACTCTCTGTCCCACAACTGCCAACTCTTTTTCCTCTCAAATCAACAGTAAAATCTAATTGCCTTATAGTTCAAGATAATTAACATAGCACAATGGCTAATATTGTCCGTTTGGTTTTCTCTGTTTCAGACTGAAGGACTTCATCTGTCCTGCTGTCCACCACACCTATCAGTCTGGGTACCAACAGGCTCCACTTCTAAGTAAAAACTTGACCATGCATCTGGACACCATTCCAGTCACAGCATTAATACCACTACCATATTTCTCTTCATAGTCCCTCTTCTGATGAACTGAAGAAACAAACATAAAATGTAGCAGGAAGGATTAGGTGAAGAGTGAACATTTTCTCATGGAAAAGCACATTCTTGTAGCCCTATGTAAAATGAAGAGACTTTGCTTCTCATTCAAATGCAGTAATAAATCCTCAAGAATGTAAGAAATTGCTAGCAAAGCAACCAACTCAAGACTCTGATCAATTTTTAATGCGAAAGCAAACATTTGGGGAGAAAAAAAAGATAAAAATATCTCCAAAGAAGCACAATAATTATTCAGTTTGGCTTAACACTGAGATCCTGTCAGAAAACGGAGATAATTAAAAACAGACTCTGTGTGAACTGACACACAGCTCAGCCTGGATGGATACTGAAACAGAATCACTAAGAATGCAAGTCAAGGCAATGACAGAGTGAAGGCAGCGAGGCCTTATAATAAGTAAGCAGCTGCTACATATCAGCACCCTCTCATATGTGCTGCAGAGTCCACGGAAAGGGCCTCATGGCAGAAGGACTGTTCCTGAAAAACAAATGAGGGCTCCTGCCCACTTTAGTATTATCATATTATATATTAATATAATAATATTATATATTATTGGGCTTTAACGTTACCATAAAATGACAGGAAAAATTTGGAATTTTTTTCCTAATGTGCTCTAGAATATGCTTCCTCCTCTCCATCCCTCTTATCACTAAACTGAGCCCTCATTTCCTCTGAACTTGGGTCACACTCAGAGCCACTGTGCACTCCAGTTTGTGATTCAGTCTACTGAGCAGACATCTGCAGGAAACTGAACATGAGGCTATACACAGAGACAAGGAATTTAGAACTATGAAATCCTAAGTGATTTCACATCCCTACTTATTAACACAATTCCTTCTGAGTCACAGCCTATTAGCCATCCCTTTACTTTTACAAAGCTTTCATCTCAGAAATGCAGATATTAGGTAGTTTAACTGCCAAGCCAAAGCACCAGTAAGATTTGAATCTGAATTTTGAATGTACCTCTCACAATGTTCACACCTTATTTTGCAAAGTGCTCCCACTGGGCATGCCTTAGATTTCCTGGTGCACCATTTCAGGTTCTCTGAAGTACCAACAGCTTCCCCTCCCCTCCCAAATCAGGTCCTCTTCAAATAAATTACGCTGCACATCCAAACACAGGACTGTTCAAAACTCATCACTTCTACAAAACACGTGGGGGGTGTGTGTGTGTCTTGAGATAGAAGCAGCTATTAAATAATTATTTAACTCTCACTCCAAGACCAGCCAAGAACTCTGAAGCAAAGCCAACAGGAGAATTTAAGTCTCCAGAATTAAGTTAGTATTTTAATCAATATATTCCACTGGATGGATCTCACACAGCTTAGTGGGCTGGTGCTGTGCAACCAGTTATTCTCAGATCTTTAAAACAAGACAAACTCTCTGTACAATCAATAGTAGGTCAAAGAAATGAAGTGGTACAGGAATTAGTCAGTCTGTTCAAAACACTGAAAGTATGTAACCTTTGACTCATAATGAATCACAACACACCCTGATGGTGTTAAAAGTTTCCTGGTAT
Source organism: Empidonax traillii (assembly GCF_003031625.1). NCBI lineage: Eukaryota > Metazoa > Chordata > Aves > Passeriformes > Tyrannidae > Empidonax > Empidonax traillii. The sequence continues at coordinate 499,621 of NW_020955767.1, read as the reverse complement.
AACCACACACGTGATTCTGCTCCTGGAATCGCCCTTTGCAATTTGTCATGCTGTGTTTAATCCTTGGCTTAGGCAGGTGACAATTTTAGTAATAGTGATTCTGGACATGTCAGTCCTGAAGTCCTATAATAAGCTTTGCAATATACATATTTAAAGCAGCAGTGAAGCCTCCTCAAGAGGCAGGAAGACAAGCACACAGCATCAAGAATATATAATGCATTGTGTTACACCTACAATGTAAAGGGTATATACAGGAAGTGTGAACAACACTGTTCAACTCCCTGCTTTAACTACTTGGCATTGCTGACCTGGAGATAATATTCAAATCAAGAGAAGTGCAAACAGCACAGTCTGGAAAGCACAACCCAAGTGCCATACTCAAACTGGGATGGTAACACCAAAACAGCACATGCTGTAGCTTATGCACGAAAGAAGTGTACAAAAACGGCTAATCAAGACTGGCTGGTTGCAAATATTTAACTCAGTTGAGAAACTGGATGGGTCCAGTTCACAAAAAGTTTTCTTCAAGAAAGGAACCAAAGGCTTGTCCATTTGCCAAACATAATTGTCTAAGTCCAGCAAGTACACTCTGGAGGTTCTCTAAGCCCTAAATTTCTTTTTCTGGTTTTGCTTGTAGTCTTCCTTCTGGTACCCACCCCTCCAGTCTCAAAAGTCATTTGTTTTAAGGGTTAAGGAAAAGGCTACAGCTTAGGGATAGACAGGGCACTAGTTATGCAAAATAAAGCTCCACTGGCTTTAAAGATTGTAACAGATTTGTTAATTTTTAACCATTTTTAAAAACACTAGGCCTTTCAATTCTCTTACCCAACCACTGTAGACTATAAAATTAAATTTTCCCTAGTATCTGTCTGAGAAAGGGACATGGTCTGAGTTCTGCCATGTGCACCTCTTAGAGGGAAATTTATTCTGGAGAGCCAGAAGACTGCACTGGTGGGGAGCCATTAAGACTGGAAGTAGGTATTGCAGGACATGTATGGATGTGGACAGGGCTCAGACACAGTAATGCTGACAAGGAACAGAGAGATGCTGCCTACCTCAAGCTATCCCAGCTACCTCCTTCCATCTTCGCTCCCTGCTCCACTCTGCTGCGGGTGACTCCACAGCAGCTCACCACCTCCCCAGAGAAAATATTCCATGGGGAGATACCCTCCCACTACGATGAACACTGGGCAAGTACTTTAAAAGCTGGCAAAGAGATGAAGGGGCTGCACCACATCTACTAGGATCACAAGGAAAGGAAGAGAACAGCAACAAATCGTTTAGGAGTAACTGTGCTCTAGAACACTGGAATTGGGGTAAAAAAATATTAAAGTTAGACATCCAAATAACTCATCCTTTCACATCCAGGTAAAGTGCAAGAAGTGAACAAGTTGCATATTGTGGTGTGGCCTGATTAGTTTGGTCCACTCATCTAGCTCCTGCCTTGCCAATTAGGCATGAAATATCACTGTTCCACATCAGCAACACCATTTATCCTTTTGGTTTGAGAGCAGTACCAAACAAAACACTATAGAAGGGAAAAGAAAGGAAGAGGGACAGGAGAATCAGATCTATTACACTTGTATCCATGGATTGAACTGGGTACTTGACCCTTTGCCAATTACAAGAAGTGACACTTTCCAGAGACAGAGTAAAGGAAGAACAAAATGCATTTCCAGAGCATTTCTAGGCACTCCTCTTAAGGCCACTTGACAACTGCACCCCTTTCTTATGCAAAGACAGATAAGACTCTTTGCAAGAAATTAATACCAAAGGGCAACAGAGAGAACTGCAATTTCTAAATAAGCATCTGTGTGCCCAAATTCCCGGGACATACACTCACACCCTTGCATCAGGGTCAGGAATAACTATTAATTATTTTGATAGCTCTTCATGACTGCTAACAACACTGATGCTATATTGCTTTTCTTGGTTTGGGTTTTCTGGTGGGGTGTTTTTAGTTGGTTGGGATTTTGTTTGGTTTGGGTTTTTGGGTTTTTTTCTGAGCCTTTCTATGTTTGTTCTGCACCAGTCCCTACTTTAAATGGCTTTGCAAGTTATTTATCTTGATCTTTCTGTAAATGCTGACACTTCTAAGATGGAATTTTCCAGTATTGGTCACAATGACCGCTACTTCCTTTAATGTAAAGTGTTTGGGAACTTTTAATTCTCTTCCAGCTAGTTTAGGAAGTACCCTGTCCCATGTTGGATATTGTAGTATCATACTTTTCTGTCAAAATTAGAATAGCTCCTGCTAGTGTTAATATCCATGTTTGCTTCAAAACAAACAAAAAGTGGCTTAAATAAAAACTGATTTCCCTTTAATCCCATCTTCTGATGCTTTCAATCATAACCTTTCACAACTCAGGATTTCCACATGAGAAACTACAGCAGTGAGCACTGTTCATCCACTCATCATAATCTCCTTTAGAAAGCTCCATCTCTATTAATATATTGAGTTTCAAATGAGAAACAAGACAAAGGCTTTGTGCTCCCTTCTCTCCTGATCAAATTCAGGATTTCAAGCACCTGTCCCAAACAGCTCAAGGACCTTAAAGTCATCTCCTTTTCTGGCACTGGCACTATTTACAAATCTAAATTAGGTAGTGCCTGTTGCAGCCTGTAGGGTTGCTCAGCCCCAACACAAGATTACCCCTAATAACTGAATGTCCTTACATGGCTTTGTTCAGCCCAGTTTTATACCTCTACAGTGACAAGATTTCCTCAAGCTCTGTAAATAATTCATGCATAAAGCTAAAGCACTTGTGGTTTTTGAATCCTCTGAAGACACCAGTCTCTTAACTATTTGTTTATGCTTAAAAAAATGGACATGGTATTATTTCCCCTCACCCAAAACTTCGGACAGGTACATTCACTCACCTCCTGACAGCTGGGACTGGGTAGATGCACATCTGCCAGTGACACCAGAGTATCAATTGTTTCCAGCTCCTGCTGGTAAAAGGTCTGAATTTTGTTTTCTAATAGAAAGCTTTGCACTTTCTCATGCAGCATATGGATTGAGAGATTCTGACCCTCAAGGCCACTACAAAGGTACAGAGAACAAGTCAAAAGGCAAGAAATGGGTTTTAGAACAATTACCTAGAGTCAGCCCACTAGACTGGTTTCAAAGGTCAAAAGATATTTTATTGTTCTTAAAGAACTTTATTTTAAACTCTTAATTAAATCAGAACATTTTTATATGCATAAACATTCAATTGTTCCTCTTCAATCATTTGCTGTAACAGTTTTGTAATTTTAAGATCTGCAGTCTCTGAAACCACACTACAGGCATCAGACCTCCCAACAAGCATTCAGCTACCCTTAAACTGGGTACAGAAATGGGTGTTTGATTCAGTTTATTGAGGTCATGTATTTGGGATTTGAGGATGACAAGCAATCATTTGGGAGAAGAGCAGGCTGCTACTGTATGTTTATGCAGAGTCTAAATCAGAGTTGGGCCCTGTTCTATTTTTTTTCCACAGTTATTACAACAACGAATAAACAATCATAAAATCCCACACTTTACTCCAAGACCAGCCTGGATACCACATTTACCTCTGTCCTTCCTCAGGGCCTTGGAAAGGTTTATCATAAACTTCTCTATAGAGACAGGGGAGCTCCAGCATTCTTGAAATCTGAACCTCATACAAAGGATCATCAACTTTATCTGGAGGAGCAAAAAGAACACACAGACTTGGCCAGGACTGCTCCATCAATTTTTTTAAGCAAGCAAACCTGAGGCAGCACAACAGAGCTTCACAGCCAGTATTAAATTGGCAAATGTTGTTCACTATTGTTTTTACAAAAACAAAATCACAAAGGCCACTCCTTCTTTTACAGTTTACTAGGAGGTAAATGGTCTGTTGTGGTGCATTGCAGATCATGCTTTTGTCTGACAACTTATTTAACCAGAATTTATGATCTCTGTTTTACCTTTCAACAGTCTTCATCCATTAAATGAAGTTAACACATAGTAAGGAGCTTTATTTGGGCCAAAGTGAAAGCAATTTAGAGACTATTTGATTGCATGGCTCTCTCTGGTATTATTACCAGCCCCTGAGTGGGTTGTATATATTCATAAATCTTCTGTCTGGAAAAGAGGATTGAATTCCCTCACAAATTTTAGCTAGAGCTGAAAAATCTAGACTTTTTATCCAATTTACAAGGGTTTTTAAAAGACAGGCTTCTCCCCACCAAAGAAATAATTCTAGCATTACCTCTGAAAGATTTCACTGGGGAAAACCAACTCTTACACAAGAGCACAGATGCAGAACACAGAAGTTATGTAACTGGAAGCTCCCAGGGTGTAAGCAGTGGACTGCAGAGCCCTGCTGCCCAAAGAGCTGTCAGATACAGAGGCAGCACCTGCATGCAGATCTGTGCCTGGGTGACTGAAGGTGACTGAGTCATCCTGCAGAGCCAGGGAGTTCAGGAGAACCCAGGCTTCAGTGGAACACTGCCCTTGTGCTGCTGCTGCCCTCGGAATGGATTGTGCAGGCTGCGACAAGCAGCAGACACTTCCCCAAAGCACAACTGGATGAAGTGGGACATGAGAGGTCACCAGCCCCTCTCCCATGGGCTTGGCTGGGCTGCTTCAACACAGAGCAAGTCACTCTCACAGATATCCAACCACAGTATCTGCATAGCATTCTTGTAAGCATGTTAATCATCTTTTATAGTTTTTCCAGGAATGCCTTATTTACAGGCAATCTAATCCCACACATCAAGTAGTGTGTCTTCTAATCTTACACTGGTAAAACTGAAATAAAGATTTACAGAAGAAAATCTCTTTAGAAAAATGAGATGCCAGAAAATAAAGTGGAACATATTCAGGTAATTGCATACAGCTTAGATAGTTTCACAGATTCAGATAAGTGAGTTACATATATCCCTGGTTCATAACACTCACAGAAACTCGAAGCCTGAATTTCCCTTTGTTGCCTGTAGGTTCGGATGTGACCTCTGACCCTGACAACATCTCCAATCTCCAGCTTGGTTTTCTGGCTCACTATTTCTTGGAGTTTCTTCATCTGTTCAAACACAGTAAGACTGCTGGATGTGCTTAGATGACCTGCAAGCAGTGAGGGAAAGGGGATCAGGCATTAAAGTCAAGAGGACTGTTCTTTTGCATTCATCCACCTACGCATCACAGGAGCCATATTACTAAAAAAGGGGTAAGGTCCCAGGCACCATGTGTCCTGGGTAGTAAAACTTCCTGGTGACAAAGTTAGTTTACAGTACTATATTTATTTAAATAGTTCACCTGGGGAAAGTATAGAAGGGAGGAGATACTGATTTACCACTGAAAATGTCATAGATGGGTTGCAAAATTGCATCATTAATTGAATAAATAGTGGTCTTCGTCATTTTTTGACTTTGTCATGCTAAGAGGACAAGAGGGGAAAAAAAAAGTCTGCTGAATTTTTTATATAAAAGACAAATGAGTCATCTGAGGTGGGGCCAAACCATTCATGTGATGCAATTCGATGTCTACACTGAGGTGTAGCAACTTGACAGAACTTCATATTTACGTAACTCACCTTTGCAGGACAGTAAATCCTTCATAACTTAAAACCTGATTAATGATCCAAGGATCCCCAATCACAATTACAAAAGGTTGGAAGAAAGCTTCCTGTGCCACCTAGGAACTTTCTTTAGCAGGTACAAATGGATTAGTTTCCATTATTAACATAGCGTCCATCCAAACACTACTGATGTACTTGTAAAATAAGAACACAGAGCTGAAACAAGCAATCTGGGCTCTCATTCTATTTCAGGCAGTATTTAATGCAATTCCTTTTAATGAATTTACATTCCTCATAAAAAAATGTGATTGTGTCTCCCCTATTTTACTTTTTTTTTTCTGGAAAGCTGTGCCAGAATATAACCTCTCTAAAGTGAGAGGTGTCTTCTAGATTCCAGTTGGGATTGTTTGTGTCACTTGCCATATCATTGTTAAATAAAAGTATGAATTATCTGTCTTTATAAATGGGCTTGTTCCACAGACATCAGAGTTTTTAACTTCTACATGAAGCTTTCCTTTCTTCATTCTATGCATATGTATCTCTAACACTGCAGACAACACTGGTAACATTTATTTCAGTAGGATTTGATCAGCTCCATATTAGGGTTGTCAACCCACTACATGGGCTTCCAGAAAGATGCAAAATAGAAAGCATTTCATACTTTGATCTGTAAGAAACAGTGAGAGAAAAAGCAAAGAGAAACTCAGAAACTATTGAGTTCTGTTAGTGAGTGCAATAATAGATTCATTTCAAATGCACAATTACTGCACGTTTAGGACTTTCCCAAATTGTAAAAGACTGCTGGCATCCTCCCACTGTGTTTTAAGCTACTTTCAAGTTCATTGCTGACAATGTATGTGTGAGCAGGAGAATATGAATACAAAGGGAGGATTAATCCTGAAACCACTGTATCACAAGTGAAGGTCAATGGATTGACTTCGGAAACAGAAGTTGTGGCACATTTCCAGCCTAGTTTCTCACGAGATGAAGTCACAAAAAGAACTAAGAAGAAAATTCTTTGAACAATGTCACCACATAGAATTTAAATATCATATTACTCAGATAAGGAAAAGGCAGGGCAGGACATAATGTAATGGTTTTATTGGCATCACCATTGAACATAACACAAAAACTAACACAAAAGTCCTGAAGTGGTCCAGGTCATAGGATGTGATAGTTTAAAATAAATTAAAAAAATTGAATAGTCAAATTTGCTCTTCTGCAAGTTTGATCACTTACAAAATTATGTAAGACATAGGTAGGTAAAAATGCATGGTCAAAACAGGAATTACTTCTTTGATAAATTACCTGATAAAGGTGTTTCTGCTACCATGGGATTTTTCCAGCAGACACAATTTATAACTCCAGTGCTATCATCCACTGAAAAAAAAAAAAAAAAAAAAAAAAAAAAAAAAAAAAAAAAAAAAAAAAAAAAAAAAAAAGAAAAATCAAGAATTACAGAGTAGGAAAGCAGGTAGACATGTTCTGGGAAGTAAAGGTACATAGATGTGTAGGGAGATAACTGCCAAGGAAATCTCAGTCCAACCAGTTTGAAAGGGAAAGTGAGTGCCCAAACCCCACTTATACCTCTGAAATAATTTCCACAGTCATTCCAGTCATGGAAGTAGCTCAGCACCAGATGTGTTTATGTGCATGGTCACCAAAGTAACAGGAATACTCTCAAGGAAAGATCAAGCACTAATTTAAATGATGAGGCTTCAACACATATATTGACTACTAAAGGGTTTTAATCTCACTGACAAGGTCAGAAGAAGAATCTTGTTGAAAGCCAAAGTCAGACAAATTAAAACAGGAAACCAGGAACAAACCACAGAAGCATCACTGTTACAGTGAGAAAACAACATTCTACCAGTGGGGGATACAACCATGTGAATAAACCGGAAGTGCTGCTGCATTGGCCTCCACGTTTATGTTGTGTTCAAAGTCTGCTGGCCTTTCCTGTACCAGATGATGTCCAAGGAGCAGAAAGGCAGCTCCTTTAGCCAGAAAGGACAGAAGACAGCACATACTCATGGTTCTGCTCTAGGCCAGGAATTCCCAACTTAAAGGATAGGTAGTGGCGGCATGCATGCCATTTCCGCTGCAGAAAAAGCCCAACACCTTCTCCCCGAGCACGGGAGCTGTCTAGTTTTTCCTGTTTTGCCAGTACCCAATCAAAATAAGTTTTACGATTTCTGCCTCAGGCACTGCATTGTCAATGACAGCAGAAAAAAAAAAAAAAGAACCAAAGCAAACTAAAAACTATCAGAAGAATCAGTTGTTCTACAGAGTGAGAGACTGTATATAGATGGCCTGTCCACCAAACACTCTCTATACAGAAAGGCACCAAATGTCTGTGAGGGATCATCCAGCCAATGCTCCAAGCAACCTTGCTTCTTGAATGTAACCATCTCCAATACTCAGATTCCACTCTTCACAAATGGAAACCTGCAATTTTCTTCTGCTCCTTAAACCACATCCATGTTTAAAAAAGTAACAGCAGTGTTTACCAGGAAGGTGTTGATTGGTACCTGCAGTCACTTCCTCCAGGAACCATAGTGTTAAAGCAAAATGCCTTTGCATTGTCTCATGTGTTTTGAAACAATCTCCCTATTTAGGGGGGTCTAATTTCAAATTATTGTCTTGCCTTCCTGTTTCCCAGTAGTTTAGCTGCACGTTTCTATTAGCAAACATACAACATTTATAAGACGCAGGCAATTCCAAACTCCACCGCAAAAGTATGCTCATCTTTTCTGTTCCCCTTTTGAGCTGCTGTGTCTGCAACTATTTCAGCAGCTTTAACTTTGTACCAGAGCCCAGATAACAATCTAACTGGTAGGATTTCCTCTCCTCGGTATAGACAGACAGCAACTATTTTAGCAGTCAGAACCTACATAAACCATGCCAAGCCATCCACGCAAGCCAGCAATGGCAATGAGAAACAGGGCAGATGACATTTCACTATTACATTCCTAAAGCTTCTAGATGTTCCAGCTCTTGACTGGCTGTTGCACCAACTGAAACACACCTCCTAAGAAGGGCCTGGAAACAAACCAAACAAGACTGAAGGATTAGGAGGCCACACTCCTCCTCCTCAGCCTAACAGCCGAAACTGAAGTCCTGGAGAGATTGACCTGTATGTGACCACACAGGGAATCCGGGAGCAGAGCAAGGCTCTGCAACAAAGTTCACCCATTCATAGGTAAAAGCTTTGAGCAAAAAGACAACTCCTGAAGCACAGATGAATGAGAACTCTTGCAATTGTATTCTAATTAGACAGGGGAATGTTAATCTATTTTAGATGCACTCAAAGGGTCTACAAGCTTTTGAAAACTTCCTGTGCTCCCTGTGCCGCCCTTCCTCATCTCTTTGGGTTTAAAGTTTTGTTTATTTGGTTTTTTGTTAGTTTGCTTTTTACCCCCCCTCTTCCCCATTTCTTGTTCGTTTGGATTTGGGTTTTTTTGACTCTTACTTAACTATTTGAGGGGTAGTACTCTCAAAGCTACTTTAAATGAGATAATTGCATTCATTTTTATTACTTTATGACAAAAAGGGTATGGCTCTTTTAAGGCCTGCCAGAACCTACTGAGATCCTGGTAAGATTTTTTTTCATTTGTTACTATGGCAAGTGCCTTTTATCCTTTCAATTAGGTTCTGGAGTATAAGGAAAACCATATGTGATCTTTGATTTTGTTAGAAAGGAAAGGGGGGAAAAAAAAGAGGTCAGAAAGGTGCATTAGCTAAAATATGAGCTTAGTCAAAGCTACATTTTAATTAGATATTCTCCTCCTAGGTGATCATAATAATAGCAATAAACAATCAAATCAGAATGTCAAAATAAATAAAAATTACATGCTGTGTCAGACAGGAAAGAGTCAGTTCACTCCCTTTTACAATTATTGTTTTATCACCAGTTCTGGTTTTCAGCAGAGAGGACCTAAGATTCTTTAAAGTGAGCAGTGTGTATTCTGAAGTAGACAGATAGGAAACGGGGGGGTGAGGGGGTATAGTGGCAGTGACACAAAGACATTTCAGTTCCCTATCAGAGAAAAAGTACAAAGGGAGAACTGCTTTGTAAGTCACTTTTAAGCAGATGGAAAGAGAGCAAGCCTTGAGCAGTGTGTGGCACTCCAACTGATGCAACGCCCGATCCATGACTCACCAACCGGAGTCTTGAACTGAGAAATGCAAGAAGTTACAAGCAGGAAACTGTCTAAGAAGTTAAAATTTTACACTGGTGGAGTCGGCCTGACTGAAAGGGAGGGCGGGTTGGGGAGGGGCACCATGGCAGGTAGCCTGAAAGCTCAAACCAGGAACTGCTGGAACAAAGCGTGGAGTTGGATGAGAAAGGACAGCAGGAAGCCAGGCTCACTGAGAGCTGCACTTAAAGGTCGGCTGATCTGACAGTAAGGCCTCAATTCCAGCACTCTGCCGTTTCTTTTTATTTCTATTTGTCCATTTTCTGCCCCAGTCAAACATTTTAACAGGATTACTTGTTAAACAAATGCTGAGGGCAGCACAGAAAACCTTTGCCCATAGAATTATTTTGCCTTGGTCATTTTGATTCTGTCTTCCTCTGTTCTTATGAAGTGATAACTGTATTTGAATACTAGTGCAATAAAAGAATAATAGCTGAAGTTCAGTTTACATTTCAACACTTCATTACATCAATTACATCTCCACCTCTTAACTTAGGCATTTGTTTACCCTGTGCCACTTCAAGTGCCAGAATCCTGTTCTTCAAAATATTTACTGACAACTTATTATTTAGCATTACGGTGAGGTAATAACAAACATTCAGAAATTTGACTTAAAAAGGCAGAATCTAGAAAATATTCACTCGGAGATGCTTGAAAGGAGAGCACAGAGTCAACTCTGAGCAGCTGTATCCTGTGCAGGGTATGTTGTATGCACTAGCAGCCAATGCTGCTCTGCAGCAGTATGATGCAACTGCAGGTGTTGTGGAACCTGGGACCTGGCTAAGTTGTCAGCTGTATCTTCACAATACTCCTGTGTGCCAGGGAACTGCTGCTGACTCAATTTTATAAGCAAGGAAATTTGGAAGAAGAGGCACTCCATGACTTATCACCGTCAGGTGGAAACCCATGGCAGAGGAAGACTCTGGGCACAAGGGCTTCAATAGGATCTGTGCATTTGGCTCCCCCTTCCCACTGAGAAGTGACTTCCCCCTACCTTTTGAAACTTGCCACATCACCACTACTCCACTCTGCTTTTCTTTCCAGATGAAAAAGACAGCTGAACAAAATGACAATCAGATGTTTCCATGTTAATAAAACTGTCTGAATACTGGGAAAAGCAATAGGGAGGAGACAAGTCCCAGCTGGTGTTGGTAAGGACTGGTACTATGATGCTTGAGTTAGATTTGCTAAGACTCTTGTGCATCTAAACACAAACAAGCTCCTGACTGCTATTAAAAAGCTATTAAAAGCTGCCTCCAAGATACGACAAAACATACAACAAGTCAGAAGGGATTTCTAAGGTTCAAAAGAGGAAGAAGTGATTTCCCATTTGCAGGCACTGTTCAATCCATTTTTACCTCACCAAAGGAACTTCATATGTATGAGAGGAAAGTGGTGGAGTGAGTCCAGTGACAAAGCAACAACCAAAATTAGGATTTGCTACATGACCCCAAATGAATCAGTTACTCTATTGTAACTATTTGATTCTCTGCTTTGAAGTGAAGATGAACAGTAGCTTCCCTAAATTTGCCAAGTAATCTGAGCTGCAGATATACATTGTATTAGGATAAGAGCACAATTGTTTCAAGAAAAGACAATGATCAAATAAGGAAGCCTTTCAGTTCTAACAGTAGCTAAGATTAGAAGGCTGATAACTGCAGGAAGAAAGAAAGAAACTTTTCTTACCTCCATAATTATAAAAGGCATCTCTCTCCTTCTTTTGAACCACTACCCCAACAACATCCACCTGTCTTATTGGATGTCCATTATAAAAGAATATACCTAGACATAAAACATGCTTGATTAGTGTAACTATTTCTTTCAACATCTTACCCTACACAGTCACATTTATCAGCGAAACCCCATCATTTTTAACATATTTAATATATCTGATATTATAAAATGCCTACACAGGAAAAATCCCCTGGACACTGAAAGAGTAGGAGCACTAAAAGGAAAAAGCATCAGCTCCACTTGGGACACCAAAAGCTTGCTTTTGTTGAGTGTCAGAACTTCATTCACCTCTTGTTTTCTTGCACATTTGGATCTGAAAAACAGCTGCAGGCATTAGGGTTTTTTTTATTTTTTGTTTTGTTGTTTCATTTGGGTTTTTGTTTTGTTTTGCTTTGCTTTGTTGTTTGTTTGTTGGTTTTGAATTTTTTTTATATCTTCATGAGGCTTCAGAATAAATAATAGAACACAAAGGAAGCAGTTTGAGCTTCTCACAATGCAGCTGTTCCTGATTAAGGCAGAGCCTCCGAAAGGAAAACTAACATAATTCTGTCTTTCATTTCTAGAAGAACAGGAGCCATGGGGGCAGGGCGAGAGCAACAACCCTCTCAGACTGAGGAGTACACTATTGCAGTCATTGTGGACTGCATCCCGAACTTCAGTTTCTGAAAAAAAACATGTTCTAAAAACATCCCTTCAAAGCTATTTTTGTGCATCTATAAAGATAACTTGAATAACACATAGAAACATGTCCAGGAAACAGTGAGAAATCAGAGCCCAATGGACTCTGACAGCACTGAGGTTGCCTCATTCTGTAATCTCTTTCAAGAGAGTGACAAATGTTGTTAACAAACACCAATGTAAACATTATACACTGAGGCTTCACAGTGCACTATCAGGAGGATAATAGGGCAATAAGCTCCAAATATACCCTGGGCTGGCTAGTTTTCAGTGAGTGTGTTTTCTCCAGCAGTATTTTTTGAATACTGCTGCTTTACTGAAGTAGGCCATCTGGGATGTTCAATAACTGTCTTCTGAAAACTAGATAACTCGAGGGACTCAGAAGGGAACATTTGGCTCCATACACTGTGGCAAGTGTTATTCTTACAAAGGGAAAGAGAAACAAGGCAGCAAGGGAGTCAGAAAAATGTTCTGTATAAAAAAAAAAAAAAAACCAAAACCAAAATCCAAAAATAACTTGTCCTACATAGCTAGCAGCCTTAAGTGAGCTTGAAATTAACTTTCTTCATGCAAGACAGAGAGGAAATCCAAAAGCTTCAGAAGCAATCATAGGTGATCAGCCAAGCAGATCCTAAGCAGAAGTTTTGCACATGAAAATCCATTGCAATGTTTTGAGGGTGCATTTATCACTCTCATCGTAGATTTGGCTGTACTAATCATGCAGTCATGGGTCAGGTCAGGCACAGAGAATGTTTGGCAGGTCTGTCCACTTTTCTCTCATCTACCAGGACACTGCTATAGAAACCCTCAACGGAGATGCTCCCAGTGTACATAGTTATTCACCGAACCTTACAGCATCTCAATAAAAGGTCTGGGCTGGTTTCAGGGTAAGTCTGTAGAGCAGAGACTCCAAGCTCCTGATTATGCAAAGAAGCAACATGTTATTATGTTCATTTCCCAGTTAGTAAGCTGAGTTTTAGCAAATGACAGAGATTGAACAAAACTGGTTCTCTCCATCCCCATAAATTCACATAGAACTTCACCCTTACTCTCCAAGAAACTACTCAAATTAATGTGAAAGACGAAATTATATTCAACCGATTAAAAGGTGTTGGACTCAATGACTTCAAGATATAAATTGTTTCTCCTACCAGCTTATTTGTTCAAATTACCTCCATATTGGTAGCAATGAAAATATACCAAACATTTGAAGCTACAGACAAATATGTCCTTTGAGGTTCCTAATAACCCAGTAAACAACACATACAGCACTCGGCTCTTACCACAACAGGAAGCCACAGTAGGGGTACAAGGGGCTACAGATACAGAGCTCTCTAGGGCAAGTGCTGGTCATGTCTTTACCAGCATTACTGAGCACTGAGGCGTTTGACACTGCTTTAATTATTATTACCTCCTTTTATGCTATTTGTAGCTTCCCTCTCTTGTTGATAAGCTGTCACAATGCAGTAGTGCATGATAACTCTGAGAAAAGCCTATTTCCATGATGTGATTATGTGTTACAACCGAGTTTGACACCCACTCTCATTGCAAGGCCTCTAAGACAACACAATTGCTGTTTTTATCTGGGAGGTTTTCCAGCCTTCTTGTCACCATTTATAGCAGGAGAATAATTGGCCAGGTTTACTGCTTTCCTCCGTGTTGTTTTAAGGCATTAGTCATAGTGGCATCAAATCCTAATGTTTAAAAATGGAAAGAAAAAACTCATTAGGTCATTTAGTCCATTTCCTCAGGGCCAATACAAGACTATTTCATACAGTAAATTCCTGGCAATTCGTACAGTCAGGATATAAACAATCCCAGTGAAGGGCATCCCACCTTTTTCCTGGGAAGGCTGCTCCATGGTTTAGCAGATGTCATTCTAAGGATGTTTTTCCTGACATTCAGTCTGTATTTCTTTCCATTCCTCCTAGTTACAACTCTTTGTTTTGCAGTCATTCATTCTTAATTACCATTACTGAATGACTGATTTATAGCCCATCATACCCTTAGCTTCAGCTGGTCTTTAGAAGCCCATTAAAGGCAGGAAACACTGACAACAAACACCTACGTTCTTCCTTCCCCAAAGTATATATATTTTTTTTAGTGTTTCTGTTGTGCTATCATTTGTTGCTAACAAATACAACATGCTGAAAGGTATCTGGTTTGGTATATACACAGCACCAGGAGAATAAAAAAAAAAAAAAATTCAGGATGTTGGTTCTATGAAATTTCATTTTGTTCCTTAAAGTTTGGTTTAGAAAATTACACAGGGCTGCAAGCAAGCTCAGATGTGCAGAACGCCAGGTGCACAGAAGTGGAGAAAGCTCACGTGCACCAAGTGTAAAGGCTGGTATCTCAACATAACAGATACCACTTCCTTAGGATCATCTTACGGGAAAAGAGAAAACAAAGCTGGAAGAGTTTCTAAAGCAGAAGCCAACTCACTCAGATAAAAGAACAGGAAGAGAAGTGAGAAGGGAAATTCAGGTAATTTAGAGGTAAAAAAAGAGAGTAGTATTGTACATTCTAGTACTGTTCTTGCTATCATGAAATATTTGTTGGTGTTTATAAGGTGAATTACTCTAAATACATTTTTACCTGTGTATGTACAATTGTCCAAGTCCAAACCACAATCCTATTTTGCTGACATTTGTTTTGCATTTTGTTTGAAAATAATCAAAATATCTCTAATTGAAGCAGAACAGTTTTTACCAGATGCACTTGCTACACCACTATTACTGTAAGACTGTTATAAGACAGTTTAAAATGGCCTCTAAATAACACTCACTGTAAGACGAACATCGACAGTCGGTAGCCTAATTCCTGCAATGGATTTAAGACAAAAGTCTCCCACCATGACACTAACAAAGAGATAGATAGATAGATAGATAGATAGATAGATAGATACATACATACATACATACATACATACATACTGGGGTTTGGAGTTTGTGAAGTCCCTTTGTACATAAAAATGGTTGCGAGAAGAGCAAAAAAAACCCATCGGTCCTTCACTTCTGCAAAAATAGCACTGCTGCTATCCTTGCTGTTAAAGAAAACTAAGAAGAACAACAAACCCTACGAGGCAGAGCATATTCAAAAAGAGACAAACAGATGTACCTTGTCTCTGTGGACAGAAAAAAATACAAAGAAAAGACATAAAACATGAAAACCAAACCAAAGACACACATGATGTTCATGAAGCATTCTGCAATCCTTTGATAAAAAGCACAGCATAAATCGATTATAATACTCTGTGCATCATAACCTGCATGTATAAATACATACCTGGCACCTGTTTAGATTCTCTCATTTCTTTTATATCTTTAATATAGAGTCTTGCAAATGCAGAAAATACAGGATCCATCCCCCAGTGCAGAGAAGGTGTCTCTTCCTCATACTTCTTGGACTCAGAATGCATTCAAAAACCTGTGAACACAGAAGGACTTGTAATTGTTTTCTACACAGGTGAAGAGCTGTTCCCATATATTCCAACTGAATAAAAAACAGCTCATGAGTTTATACACAGTAACACAACACAGCTGATGATGAGACACAGGAGTTGATCTAATACATTACATTTATTTATCAATATTTCATGTGTCACCACATGAAGTATTCAAAATATAAATAGTCATGACTTGTTTGAAATACTGAGAATCAACAGCAACAGCATTTTCCCCAGTTTCTTAAAATGAAACAGAATTTCAGGGATTTTTCCCCATGAATCCACAGACAGAGAACCAAAGACAATACTTCTTTAAAGAGCAGGATTGTGGGATACTAATTGGTTACTTCCTGTACATGTGATTATTATTTCCCCCATCATTCTTTTTCCCTTCCATAACATATTCTTCTCATTGTTCATCCTGTGCTTTATTGTGGAGGTGGGGGAGGATGGCCTTACATAAAACAAAAGCAGCCAACCCTTCTTTATTTTGGACACATTGTCTCCACTAACACTGAAATTGTTATTTTCCCTTTTTACCTCTTCAGATTTTGCTGTTTGATGTCTGCTATCTTCTGCCATTACTAGATCCAAGTCTCTGCTTATCATTGTGCTGATGTCAAAAGCCCAGCAATCGATTCAGGAAGGGTCCTCATGAAGACTGGGAAGCTGAAAATACTTTCTATTAGCTCCTCCTGTATGGATAGCTGAATTGGTCCCCTAAAGCTCTCCAGGTCACCCCTGAATGGGTGTGAGCACCTCTCAGCTCTTGGGCAAAGGTTGCAAGTGGACTGATTTTGAACAGTGGGTAACAGGGATGAGATTCGCAGCTACATCCTCCCGAGAGGGAGCAGCTCCCAATTAGGAGTGGCCAGTGATCTGTGCAGTCTGCAGGAGACATGTCTGGCTGCTGATGTAGAGCCAACACGCCATGAATATCACAGTAGCATCTTGCTTCTTTGAGAAACTACAGAGCTTGATTCTGCACAATTTCTCTTTTAATGCTTAAACTTCAATTTGAGGGGGAAAAAAAAAAGGTGTAGCACAGCATGGCAGAGTGTTGCTGATATCTACGCTATAGCGCATAAAGAGCTGCAGATGACAACTAGATTCCTTTCCAACTTGTATTTTATTTTATTTAAATAACAAAAGGTTAGTGTTGTTTTGACCTTCCTTAGACTGGTCATTAAATTTGTAAGATTTTGAAAATATTTGATTTAGTCAGTTCCACCAGTCACTTCACCACTGAGTAACAAAGTAAGTAGTTTTGTTTACATATGATCTATATCTCTATCCCCACTACAAACAGCTTTTCCCAACCTCTCCCTTTTGCACCTGCAAGGAATACTCAAAAACATCTCACCATCCTTTTTTTTTTAGTCAAGTTTCCCCACAAAGCACCCTTTTTCTGCTGCTGAACTGCAGACACTGCTCAACAGAAATTTACAAACTAAGCTGTTAAGTGTTTGATTTTAACACAAGCTGCTGTTCCTCCATATGGCAGTTCTTTGGTTACTTGCCATAGACCATGTCAAATTTAGACCATAAAGTTTCCCAAGCAAACAAATGGTTTAAACCTGTATTCTACTTAGCATGATCATTGTCTTAAAATAATTAGTCTCCTCATCTGTCTCTTTTTGTTTGCAGTCTCTAGTACAGAGTAATATTCCTTTCTGCACCATGCCCCCCTCCAGTTTGCTCTGCATGGTTGCAAAGCCTGTCATAGCTCAGCACTCATTTTCCCTCCTAGACAGACATCAGACTGAGTTAACATGCCAAAGAGAGACAGTCAGGCAACAAGTCTGTCTAACCTTCTATATTTTGGGTAAGCTGCCACTCACTGGGGCAAAAAGCAGAAGTCACCCCTGCACATGTGTGTGTCTGAGATGAAATCAATGAAGCAACTCCACTGGATATTAAAAATATCTGCATTTTGGTGTTTCAGTAAACAGTTGTCAAGCCTGAAATGCCCAAATGTGAACAGAGTAAGTCCAAACAATGCTTTTAGCTTAAATGAAGCATCTCCATAATTTTTTTTACAGCCTCCCTTTTCTGAAGGGAGGAGGATTTCTGCAGTAAAAGCTCTTTATCTCAGCAACTACTGACAGTTAAATCTCAAGTTGTGGAGATCACTTCTCACTCCTAGGCTGGGTTACAGCTCTTCACAGGAGACATTTACACCCATCACATCCATCCTCATGTACAGACCACTCTGCTTAGTTCAAGTCTGCTACAGACACACAAAGTTTTGTCTTACAGATCTGGCAAAGATTCCTTGACAAAAAGTATATCGTGCCCCCAGCACTATGAAGGTAACACAAGATTCCTTCAAGTCCACAGGACAAATTTGGAGAAGCCCTGAGTTACAGACATTCCATCCACACCAGGCTGGGACAGTGAAACCTTATTCCAGCTGCCCACTCACCTTCAGCAAGGTCTGACAGGCACATGAGGGGTGTTAATGCAGGGCAGTCTCTCCCGGTCTCTTCATGGTCCCAACAGTCTTCCCAGCCCCTGCCACCACCCAAAACCAAGACTATTCTTTCTTCTCTCCCAAGTGGCCACTTGGTAGCTACATTTGCACAGTGACCTATTTAAAGCCAAAGCTTGTGGCCAGTTGGAAGGAAAAGCTATTTACTGCCTCCTGGATGTACTGCTTGCCTCCACACACTCCTATAACTAGTTTGTTGTTCTCAGCAGTTTCTGTTTGCTCCTATAGCAAAGGAAGATGTTAACCATTTCCAAGTATCCATTGTTCAGTGAGTCCAAGATTGTTTCAGGCAGATGGATAGTATTAGAAAACATAATTCCTACAAGGCAGACAAAACTCTTCCAATCAGTTTATCTTTTGCTACATAACAGTATCTTCCCGTAACTTTTTCTTAAGTTGGCACAGGAAGCCTCTCCATCCCAGGCAGAATGTGCCAGAGGTTAATTAATGAGTCATCCTGGCAAAAGTAGAACTTTCCATTATGCTGGAAGTGTTTTCAGCTCTTAACTGGTACCATTGGTGATATGCTATCAGCAAGGAAGATAAGAGCTGCCTGTACAGTGAAGATCCAAGGGGCAAATAGCCTGCATTGTGGAGATGCACAGCATTATAATCAGTGAGAGCACAGACAGTAAACAATAGACAATTCAGAACAGATACTATAAGTACAAGTGTTTAAGGATCAATCTGGCTTTTGCTGTAAGATAGTGATCAGGCTTAGCAATAAAAATGGAGTCCTAGCGAAAGGTCATCCTTTTCTGCATTTTGTTTTAAATGCAGTGTAATGATTTCAGGGTTGCTGTAGTGCAAGGAATTCAATCCTGCTATAGGAGAAAAAGGGCAAGAAAAGCATCTGGTCCACAGGTTTATTAGATAGAAGATATCTGTATTCTATTTTTAACCCCAAAGAGAGGACATAAAGCCATAATCAAAACCAAAAATAGAATTAAGTTCTTCTTGGGAAAATAACTCTGTTTCTGGGGTAAAAAAAATCTAAAGTTTACATAGTAGATATCTATATACAAATAAACAATAAACCTCAATTTGAGATTATCCTAACCTATTAAAATAAGGGTGCCTCTTTCACCTACTGCTATCAGCGTTATCTTTCCTGACTGTACTGAGAAGTAAACCGATTCCATAATCCTCAGAGTTATCGTGTGAGCTCAGCAAGGTATTATCCTAAAAAGGAAAGAAGGGAAACCAAGGAAAATTGGCACCCTTCCCAACAATGCCACCACCAAAAACCAAACCCATTTTGTTTCTTCCATCCCGAGCAGCCTACCTGGTAGCCTTGTCAGAATAGCTTCCTAATTAACACCAGAGCAAGTTATTCAACAGAATTAGCCCTGGCCAATAAATTGGTTTGCTCATATTGTGTCCACCACGTACTTCTTTCAAAAAAGGTAAATGGTCTTCTTCCGAATGGAAACCTCAAAGAAGAGTATCTGTTTTAATGTTTCTTGTAGTCTTTTCTCCAAATTTGATTAACAACTAAAGCTCTGAGAGAAAACTGCCCTAGTTTGAGATTAAATGTTTGGAGCCAAGAAAAGGTATCTTGCCAGCAGTTGTCTGCAACTACTCTGCAACTGCTGGCAGACTGCTGCAGAGATTTTTTCCCAAGTTAGCTGTGAATCAAAACCAGAGAATTTATGCATTAATACAGGCAGCTTAAACATCCTACCAGGCCTTCACTCTTCTCCAAAGACTGCCACTAGTGTACCAGCACTAATGATTTACACAGGAAGCAGCCCCTAAGCTGTTGGAGTTGCCAACCCAGTGCATTAAAAAACTTAAAGTAACCACTGGTTCACTTACATAAATTAGCTACAAACTGTGGCTGTCAAAGAATTGCTTCATAGGTCAGCCATCCCTGCCACAGAGAAAGCAACTTGTAGAAAGAGGAGCAGAGTCAATAGCTGGGTTTTGTAACACCCTCTGTCATCTGAATTGAAGTCATCTGTGTCTGAGTCAACACTCTATGTGACAAATGAGTATTATTCAACTCTTCACCATCAGCAGAGGCAATTCCAGCATGATACAGTCAAAAGCATTTCTTGAAATATGGAGGTTTTAATTACCCACAGCCACATACAACATTTTAAATTAAAAACAAATAAACCCACTATATTATTATACAAGTAGATCTTACTGAGCTGGGAAGTAAAGCCTTTGGTGACAGTTAATACAGAACCAAGAATCTAAAACTGAAACTCATCCATAGATCTTTAAAAAATACATAATTATAAGAAAGTTCCCAATACTAGTAACAAGACGAAAGCCACCACTGAGACCAAAACACATTACTAAAAGACAAAAAAAAGGCTCCTGGAAAAATTAGTATTGACATCAACAGCTAGGTAACAATAAGGTAAGGTCACTTTGGCTCCACTCTTTGCATGGTTTTTCTATTAAAAATCAAGGTAAGGTAAGCTCTTTCAATCTTTCCTAATAAACTACCTTCTGCTTCTGCTCATGTTAAGTCCTGTACATTTTGATGCCACATGCTGCATATCCTGTAGGTTTTATATACACGGCACGTACAATTTGATTTTGAAAACATGGTTTTAAAATAAAATTAAGAAATATAGAACTCTTCTGAAGTTCCACAAGTTTAGCACTTCTTGAAATGTTACTTGTACAAGGGTTTAATGTTTGTCTGTGATCTTCAAGTAACATATTTACCCAAAAGAAAGAATTAGAGATTTTTTTTTTCCTTAAAGACACTCCTCGAAATTTTAAACATAGTATGTCTTTTAACTACGTTATATTACAATACGCTTCCCTGGCAATGGCAGTGCAAGGCAAAGGGCCCATCACCACAACCTTTAGCCAGTAGGAAGTCTATCAACAACATAGAAAGGTATTGCCCACATGCCCATAACAACCTGGATACAGATAGGAGCAAGATAGCCGTGTTTTATCAATAAACTGACACCACTGTTGTGTAACAATCTTCCAGTGGAGTTATTGCCTCCATTTTATAACCTCTAACGTGTTTCCCTCTCTCTGTTTTTTTCTTTCCACAGCACTGCCTAGAAAACCTTCTGGACATGCACATGTGGCTACAAGAGACCAGACAGACTGGCTCCTCCAACATCCACAGCCTTGCAAGGAAGGGAGACAAATCTTGCAGTTCCAGACTGCCTTCTTTGGCATTGAAACTTGGTTTATATGCAAGTTAAACCTTGTAACGAGCGCTCTATTTTCCAAAAGCATGATTCTGGAAATCTAACAAGGAAGCGTGTAACAAAATAAACAGTAGAAGTAGCTCTTTCTGATCCTTGTCCTGTGCACTTGTAACAAGATAATTTCCCATGAAAGAGAAATCAGCAAATCACTCAGCAGACCAGTAAACTCATTCTATATGTATATATTTCTCATGATCACCTGCAAGCTTACCAGAAATAAGGTATTCAGAAAGCTTCACCTACTTATTCACTTCACTTACTTGTATTTTAAAGCTATTGGATAATCACACAGAAGTGCCTCCTTCAACTAATTCCCTAACCTATCTCCAAAGCGAGGGCAGAAGGAAGCCTATGAAGATGATTAACTCTCCCTGAAAGCTCTTAATCACCCACAGAGCTGCCAGAATGAGCTGAGCTGCTGAAAAGATATTCTTTCCCTGGGAGAGAAGGTTCTCAGTTATTAGTGATAAATAAAAACAAACAAAACTAAAAATAAATTACTTCTTATAAATAGTAAGTTTCTTGCCTGGCAAAAGAGTGGTATGAAAGCTTCAATAGCAAGAGGATTCCAGACAGTTTCTTGGAAAAGGAATTTTTTTTTTTTTTTATAGATATTTATAATAGGGAAGTGATCCTGCCCCTCTATTCAGCACTAGGGAGGACTCATCCGGAGTGCTGTGTCCAGCTCTGGGCTACTCAGTACAAGAGAGACATGGAGCTCCTGGAAAGATTCCAGTGGAAGATGATTAGGGGTCTGGAGCATCTCTCTTATGAGGAAAGGCTGAGGAAGCTGGGCCTGTTCAGCCTTGAGAAGAGACAACTGAGAGGGGACCTAATCAATGTCTATCAGTACCTGAAGGGAGGGCGTCAAGAGGACCGACCAAGCTCTGCTCAGTGGTGCCGAGCAATAGGACAAGAGGCAAAGGGCACGAACTGATGCTCAGGAAGAACATGAGGAAGAACTCCTTTACTGTGCAAGTGACTGAGCATTGGCACAGGTTGCCCAGAGAGCTTGTGGAGTTTCCCTCACTGGAAATATTCCAGAATCGTCTGGACACAATCCTGAGCGATGTGCTCTAGAGGACCCGGCTCGAGCAGGAGGTTAGACCTTTCCAACCTTACCCATTCTGTGATTGTGTAATTTATTGGTACAACATAAAGGAATGTTAACTCCTTCAAGTGAACTAACAGAGAAAAGTGAACAAAACCTAAATCACCCTGGCTTAAGGAAATACAGTGATCTTTCCTACTTTGGTATAGCAGTTTTGCATAGTGGTACTATGCAAATAATGCCTCTTCCTGAACAAACATTTTCGAATTTTAGAAATTTGGGTGGAAGTGGCAAACACTATTTAATACCTTTCTGCAGCTACTGGGCCTGTGAACTCCATGGCAAGCTTGACTCGGTTTCTAGAGGCAAGTGTTCCATTTCTCTCCCCCTCCTTTAAATTGGTTTATACATCTCGTGTAAAGTAGAACAGCCTCTGGAATAAGTCAGAATTTATACGAACATTCATAGCTCAACAGAGCACTTTGTTACAATCAGAGACTTCAAAATAATTAACCTACCATTTGGTCTAAGCACACAGTTGTGATTTGAAGTTTTCAAAATATTCCTGGCACACACTAAAGCATTAGATTATGACAAACCTGCTTAATCTTCTGAAATAAATTTGCATTTTTCTTTGCTATGCAAGTGAACCTTTAAACTCTATCAGAACACTGTGAGACTGTGCTTGAAACATGGTGTCAAATAACACTATTGTTGGTATATACAAAGTAAATAAAGCTGGAGTAATTTTGAAATCTCAGATGAAACTAGGACCATCATAAATTTTGTGAGCATAACTAAAGACTGAGATTTCTCATTTGAATGCCTTTTGGAAGATTGAGACTTAACAGTTACTTCTCTTAGAAAGATTCATACAGTTGGCCTGACACTGATCTTTGATTCTAGACCAGCTACATTTGTTCTTTGGGTTTTTTTCCCACCTCCAAATAAAGACTTGTAATGCTTCCTGTCTGAAGGCTGTTCCTGTAGAAAAATGTTTAGACACCCCAAAAGTCAAACCTTTGCAAAATGAGCGATAGCAAAGAAAAAACAAAGAAAAAAAAAAAACATTGAGACTATATATTATTACAGTACTCCTACTTGGAGAAATTTGAACTATCATCCCACATAAGAACAAAGCTTTCATTATGCTTTTCTAATGCTCCCCACACAGGTCCTCTGAGCCAACATCTAGGAAAAGTATCAAAAGTGTGGGGGTTTTGTATCAAAAATGGTACAATTCCCAGGCTGCTGTTCTCTGAATTTCTTTTGCAACTGTGCCTTCTTTCTGAGGATTAAACTTTTATACCTGAAATCAAGCACAAGATTTCTTGATCACACCCAGGTTGTTTTGACCTGGGCTCTAAACCAGAAAGTTCTAGAAATGCCAAAGGTGTATAGATATTTCTTATTCCTTAAGGCAAATTGTTCTGCACGGTCCTTTACACTGCATTCTGTGAATAATCTGAAGAGTAGGTTCTTCTCAGCTAAGGAAAGCTGTCTCACAATCCCTTATCTTCAGCTGCTAAACTATCTGGACCTATTAAAAATCCAGAGATTTTTAGTCCTTTACTAACTTTTGGGTCAGCAATTTTTGTACTTCTTTGAGGGTGTTCTGAAACAATGAATATCTTACCAATGCTCCCTCTGAGGTCTGTCCAAATCTCATCCTGGAGAGGTGGTGTAAGACTGATACAGAACAAACCTGTCCTTCAACATGAGTGTCTCCTCAGTAGCTTTTCTCCTTATGGAGCAGAGGCAACTAGGTTTGTTTGCTGGGAATGATTTTTGCTCAGACAAAGTTTAAAAACCAGAGTTTAAAAACTTTATCTGAATCCAATTGAAAGGCACTAAATGGACACAACACTATTAAGATTCTTGAAAGAAGATACCTCACTGACGACTCTGGCTGTAAGTTCTTCCATGAATCACTGTCACAGCTAACATGATAAAGTCACTACTATTTCTGACTTCTTGGTATGTAAAAAAACCAACATCCTTTTATAAACTAATTTCAATGTCTCCTCAATTGCATTTGAATTTGAATAGATGCCACTCCCTACCTCATACTCTGAAACTAAGTCACTCCTGTATACTGTATCCAGAAAAATACATTATGGATCAGTCAGAAGCCACAGGAATTATGTTTCATATGGGTAATTTTATCTCTTGCTACCATTCAGTCCACTTAATGCAATGGGCTCTTTTGGCTTAGGCTGTAAATATCGCTTGGTGTATTATAAAACATAATTTTGTGGATTAGCTACTGAAGGTCCCTTCTGTCAAAAAAATAAACATTTCAGGGCACTTGAGACAAAAAGTGCATCACATCACAATGCTCCATTTTGTCATAAGCAAGTGCTAGTGCCCAAAGTTTGCACACACTATTGTTGAACACAGAACAGCTGCTGTTTGCCTTAACAATTGACATATTATTACGTCCTCACTCGCTACTGTACCCAGATGAGATCCTACAAAAAACCAAATTCTACTTTACAGCACATAATCAACTATTCTTTTGACTCAAAAATGAGAATCCCACAACAGCCTAATAAATCTAGGCAAAAAGAAAAGAATGCTGCACACACAAGAACTGTTATAAACATGGTTGTAATATAAAAATAACATTATTCAATGAAAAACCATGCTTTTTTTTTTTCAGTAAAATCACTTAATACTTTAAAGTCTAGCTTTGCATTAATAAACAGTTGGTATCTTACATTCTATATGTTAATTCCCCTTTTTGCTAGTACATACATCTCCAATATTGTACCACTGCAATGTCTCTCTTCGGGATGTTACAAAAGAATCAAGAGTCTTTAGTGCTGTATTTTCCTTTATTGTGTGCTGGGGGGAAATGTTCCTCATTTTCAGTGTGGTATATTTTTAGTAGTAGTTGTAGAAG
Organism: Empidonax traillii; assembly: GCF_003031625.1. Taxonomy (NCBI): domain Eukaryota; kingdom Metazoa; phylum Chordata; class Aves; order Passeriformes; family Tyrannidae; genus Empidonax; species Empidonax traillii. The sequence goes on along the minus strand of NW_020955767.1, from coordinate 474,399 downwards.
GCATAATAAACTTCCTTCTAATGCACGCCACATAACCAGGACTGGGTTTGCTGGCTCGCTGGCCAGCCATATTAGAAAACAGATTTAAAAATAACTAATTTTCATACTACAGTACAAGTTATTTGGTCCCAAGATTACAGAGCCGATCGAGATCACAAGAGAACACAAAGTCCCTTCTGGAAAAAAAAAAGACTCCTGGGAAACAGAGGAAGAAATTCAGGATTTGCAGAAAGAAAAGCAGCAATACGTGTGGGTTTTTTGTTCCGATGTTTTTTGTGCCAGTATTGACTGAGAGCAATACTGAGATGCAAAGCTATCTTTATCCCTTAATAAATTTCTAATCCTAGCTGCTATGTGAACTAATGCAAATTTGAAAGCCACAAACAAAAAGAGCAAATCAGCTTGTGACTGCTATGCAAGAGGAAAAGGTCTTATTACCATCTGGAGGAAAGACAAACATGGTGAAGCATTTGTAATACATGCTTTCATGTGACTTAACTAAAGCTTCTAATATCCATCAGATGGAGGGGGCTCTGAGAGTTTTAAATACTTTGCCTTGTGTTCATTTACAGTTTTGATCAAATAAACTGTTTTAAATTGAATATAATCTCAAATGCTTTAGATGGTTAGAAAGAATAGAGCATTATGACTAAGAGTAGTAGTATTTTAAAGGATATTATTTTAGAAGAAACGAGCATTCTAGATAGACTTACTCCTGCGTGGCTCTGTGGAAAATTGTTGCAGTCATCACAACAGTGAGAGGACTTTTATTACACTAACCACTGTATTAAAAAATGCAACTATCCACCAGTGCAGCTCAGTATTTTAATATTAATTGAAAATTCCTACTGAAGGAGTTTTTAAAATAAGTGCAAACTAAAAAGAGTCCAGCCTTCTTGAGAAATTTTATATAAGGATGTGAAATTTTTAATTGCATTAGTCAGGTAATCAATGAAGAGAATCGACCGTGTTAGTTTCAAGTAGTTGACACCTTCCATTAAATCTGAGGTTTGCTTCTCACTCCCCTCCAATGATATATGACTGTTTCTGAAAATCAGTCTTAAAAGTGACTTTCATGTAGATCAACTAGAATCAATAAGAAAAAAAAAATTTCTTTTTGAAATAAGTTCAAAGAAGTTAACATGTTAAAGCTTGAATGTCTTTGACCTGCTATGTTTCCAAGAAATATTCCTGTACTATTTGCTGAAATATCTGATCCTTATTCAAGATTTCAGTGTTTATATTATTGTTTTTTCTTCTGCCATTTAATATAAGATAAAGCTTATTCAATAAAACATCACAGGTTTACTGGGAAACATTCAGGTAATTTGGCAACTTTTATATTTGCTCTGTCGTCACTCCCAGAGGAGTTGCCTGACATGTAGAAAAGTGCACTCCAAGAGTTTGCTGGCAGTGATATCTCCATAGGTAGGAAGAAGAACTCTCATCACACATTTCTAGGACAACTCACCTCATACAGTTAAATACTGTCACAAAGATAAGTATCTAAAGTGGGGAAAGGTGAACTGCCCTCTGAAGTCACATTTCCCCACGGACTACTGGAAAAGCATGGCCAATTTAGAATAAACACACATTTTTCTGAAGCCAAAATTAGATCAATCCTATTCCTAAACACTTTGAACACTTTTTTTTTTTTTTTTTTTTTTTTACTGTAAACATCAATTAATACCCTTACATGCTGAAACTTCCAAATGCCACGTGTTTCTATGGCAATTCTTAGATTAACTGATTCTAAAAAAAAAAAGTGATCTTCCCCCTGTACTAGTGAGGCCACGCCTCCAGTGCTCTGTTCAGTTTTGGGCTCCTCACTCCAAGGATATTGAGGTGCTGGAGCAACTCCAGAGAGCACAGTGGAGCAGGTGAAGGGTCTAGACAATTAGTCCTACACGGAGCAGCTGAGGGAGTTGAGGGTGTTTAGTCTGGAGGAGGCTCAGGGGAGGCTTTAACAGTCTCTACAACTACCTCAAAGGAGGTTGTAGAGAGCTGAGGGTCGGCCTTTTCTCATGGACAACAGGACACAGTCTTAAGCTGCACCAGGTCACATTCAGGCTGGACATTAGGAAGAATTTCGTCGCTGAAGGAGTGGTTAAGCCTTGGAACAGGCTGCCCAGGGAGATGGTGGAGTCACCATCCCTGGAGGTGTTCAAGAAACAACTGAATGTGGCACTTGGAGTGCTGTGGTTTAGTTGACATGGTGGGGGCTCGGTCCAAGGTTGGACTCTCTGATCCCAGAAGTCTTTTCCAACATTAATGATTCTATACACAACAGTCTCCTCTCTCAAGGCTTCCAGAAAAGGGATAACAAGTTGATGCTCCTCAAAGGAAAACACAACCAGAGGCCAACTTCTTATATAATAGAGAAATAAAAACCTCTTTTAGCCCTCTTTTGTACTTCCCTCTTCCCCTTGCCATAAACATGGTTTATTAATTGATGATCCTGCTAGCTCCTCTGTACTTACCACCATAAATTAGGGCATTAGGACACAGGAGTCAGGTATGAAACAGAAAGTGCAGAGGGGTCACAGAAAAAAGACAAAAAGTCAAAAATCTGCCATGTACACAAAAAGGATGGAAATATCCTAGAGGGAAGAAAAATGGTATCTTTAAGGTTAATATACAAGGTTGAAAGCAACTGAAAACACTGGCAAAGTATCAGAACTTAATTCCATAAAATCCTGAAATCCAAGGAAAAAGAAGTCAGATTCAGAGGGAAGCAAGGCAGCATTTGGAAATAACTTCAGATACAGGCTGCATACATGGGGTCTTGGCAAAACCAAGAATACAAAAAGGAGGTTAAAAAGGAAGATGGTGACTTAACTAGAAGGATCTAGAAGTTGCAGTGGTGCTTAGAACTGAAATGATCCAATACAGCACAAAAATTTAACTTTGGGAACAGATCAGAAGGGAAGTGGTAGAGCCTATGAAAAAATGCTGCCACGTAACTGGAAAATACCAATAAAAACACCACATACATCAATTAAAGAAAACAGAAAGGCCAGTGTTGAGTGCCAAAGGTGACAGACAGATTAAGACGGATAAAATAAGAATTACACTTCAGATTTAACCACGAACAAGCCACCTGTGACCTTACAGCAGTTCAACAAACTCAATCATCTGAAAGAAGGCTGGAGATCAGTGAAAGCACGGATGGACAGAAAGTCAAATCAATATAAAAATATACCATTAAATATTTTGAAAGAACTGAGGACTGGATGCAGGGTTGCAGTGAAAGGGCAATATATGCTGAGAGGAACACATTTCAAATTAAATTTCTGAAGTGTTTACTTTCAATTAAAAAAAATGGAACAGTTCAAATGAAACGGAAGTGGAACCTGAACAGGGAGTTAGGAACAGTGGCAAGTGTGACTGAGGCAATGGGAAAGGATGGTGATATTAAGCAGCAGAAAGTATAGAGGTGACTTCTGAATCACAAAGACAAGAAAAAGATTGCCATAAAGAGTTACAGCTATTCTTAAGCCAATATATTTGATGCACAATCAGGATAGTTCTTTAACATCCTCATTTTAACATCTTCCAGTGACATGTAAGGGAAGCACTGAATTTGCAAAAAGCATTGCTTTAAATTCCTGAAGGAGAAATTTTCATATAACTCACTTTTACCTTTCTATCCTTACCATCTGGAAACATTTACAGTTGCTAAAAACTCCTGCTATCAGGAACAAAAAAAACCACACACACAAAAACCCAGGCTTCATGCAGCCTCCTCCATACCAGGAAGTCAAAGCAAATTGGGAAGGATTTGCTACTAGCACTTAACCTTCACCTTAGAGAGTTTATTTTTAGGATTGAGTGGCAAGCTGTAACTCCAGAATGAAAGAATAAGGGAAAAAAAACAAAACTGAGCCACAGTTCTCCATTTCAGTTATACTGGTTTTATCTTGAATTCTTAAAGTGTAAACAAACCAAAGAAAAAAGTTAAAAGCAAAACTTTATCACTAGATTATTTGCTCCTTTCTCGTGCCAGCCTTTCATCTTATATTTTTAATGCTATATTAATTAAAAGCTCCCTGGAACAGGAAGACTTCCTTTATAAAAGTCTAAAGCAACACATTTGCAGTACCTGCTAACATTTAGTCACTGGCAGGATGACATTACTGTCCCTGCTCTGCTCTGAAACTTTTATCACACACAAGTTCACAGCAAAATGACACATTGTAGAGATGCTGTGTGTGAACTACTGACAGTCCAACGTTCATTTATCAACAGAGCTGCGAAAGAACCAGGCCCTGCTATCCCATCCCATTGCTGCCAGCTCAGGTCACATATGGCTCACAAAGTTCTCTTTTAGTTTTGCATTTATTTCCAGTTCTTACAAACTCTGACATTCACACACACACCTCCCACCCCCCTCTGCCCTATGACACTAACCCTGAGACTGAAGAAAAGATAATCCTACCTAAATATAAGAAATTCATGCTATGGCTTTGGATTCCTTTTTTTCCCCATCCTCCAGCAATCAATCAGTTTAAATAAACCGATGGAAATCAGTCCCAAAGCACTTTTTATCCAAGGGAAAGATAAAAACAAAATATTCAATTAAAAATACTAATGAAAATTATTATCAAAGCCATCACTGTACTTTAACATCCAAAACAAAGCTATTATCCCACCTGACGGGGGTGGGGGGGAAGGGGCGGGGGAGAAGATTACACAGAAAAAAAGGAATTGAACTTTAAAAATTAAGGTTTCAGAAGCTAAATTGCTGCTGGTAACACTGAATAAATCTTACCAATCACTCTTTATTATTGTATTTAATCCAAATGATCTCCATGAAACTTGCAAATGAAGTTAAGAGGTGGAGCCAGCCAGGTAGATCACAGAAGAGAAAACAAAAGTTTGGATTGCAGTTGTTTCTTATTATTGCCCTCAAAAAAATAAACAGTTTTGGCTTTAGCATCCTCCTCAACAGTTTTGCATTTTGTGGCCAAGCTGTCAGCACAAAGGAACCACAAAGCCCAACATAACTTTTGAAAAACAAACGTTGATTATTACAAGAAATAACATTAGCAAGAGCACTTGAAAGACTCTCTGTTCATGTGGTGGTACAAACTTTATACAGCTTAAAGAAAAGGACTTGTAACAACGCTGTTGTTTGATTCACAAACTCCTGGTGTCAGGGGCCATCCCCCTGTTCAGGGTAGGACAATGCCTGGCACAGGGTGTTCCAGGACATTATAAATACTATTAGCACGACTAATTACTCAACATACATCACCAGCATATTCTTAGAATGCTTCTACCCCAGCAGCTTTCAGCTAAAAACCAGACATTGTTAACACACGATGCAAAGTTCAGTTCCAGGCTATTTCTGTGCCCTTTCTTCCTTCTGAAACACCTTTCTAACATTCATTACTACAGAAACCTGTACTATTAAAAAAATCCTTTTCTGAACTCCCTTTCTTGATTCAGCCCAGGACTTTCTACTCCTAAGAACTGCTTCTTTCAAGGAGACTATAAAGGCTGCAATATGAACCCCATCACGGGTACATCTCAATGCCTCATTATTCTTCTTCTTATTAAGTTTGCACATAGAGTACCCTCTGTAGATAGCTAACTATTGTCATGCTAATAAAGTGGTCTGAGGAGCGATGCACACCAGAGGCTGGATCTTTAGAAGCTCATCATGCAGCTTAAATTAAAGGCAGCCACAGGCACTCAGGTTCATACGAGGACAAGGCATTACACGATTTTCCCTCGGTGTTCGTCTCATTATCAAATCCCTCTCAGGTCTCTCAGCAACGCCTCAACTGCTGGATCGACTTCCTGCCTGTCACAGCCCAAACTTTTCTCCATGCCTGCTAATTGCCCTTTATCCAGGCAACGGGAACGCCTCACGCTTCCAAGTGAAGAGACACCACACACTTGGTGGCATACACACAACTATTAAAATACAGCTGTACTTCAGGGTGACGAAGGAATCACTTGTGGGAAGAGAAGGTTGCGAGATAAGGAAATGTAAGCCTGTCCCAGTGATTAAATAGGATATCAGACACCAAACGCGCAGCACATGAACATCACACCTGGCTATGATCGAACGCTGTAACAAGCCAGGGAGCAGGTCTAGGAACAGCACCGGCCCACAAACAAAATAAAGTCTTCCATCGTCGCTTTTTTTGCTGTCAACACGTTCCTCTGAGAGCCACGTCAGAGGCTTTCCCCCTCAACAGTGAACGTCATCCTCGGCCACAGGGCTGGGGAGACCCTCGCTGCCCGGGAAAGTGGAACAGCAAAGAGAGAGGCGGGGGGGGTCCTTCGGGACGAGTATACAGGATGAGGATACAGTCAGGATAAAGGGTGCCCTTGCCCCACGCCCCTACCGTAACAGTACACAGAGGACAAAAGGAAAAAAAACGATTTCTCCCTCCCACAGGCAAAAGCAGGAAGGTAGGAAGAAGGGTGGGACGAGCGCTCACCCCCGCCCCAGCACTACCCCTCTGCCCCGAGGGGCTGTGGGAGCTCCCCCTCCATCTTGTGCCCGACACCGACTTACCCGCCGGAAGCCTCGGCGCGCCCCTATTGGCTGGCGCCGCCGCCGCGGCGTCACGTGAGCAGGGAAAGCCCCGCCCCCTCCCTCCCTCCGCCTTTGCCGTGGACGCGCCGTTGGCGGGGCGGTGTGCGCGTGCTGCCGGTGCGGCGCGTGCGCACGCGCCGGAGGACGCGGAGGGAAGGGGGAGGGAGGGTGGTCGCGCGCTGTGGCGCGTGCGCCGGCGGCGGCCGCGTCGGGGCGGCGGGAGGGGCGCGAGGCGGTCCCGGGCGCGCGGGAGCGGGGGCGCGCGCAGGCGCCGGGCGGGGGCGGGGGCGGGGGCAGGGAGGGAGGGGGGGGAGGTGGAGGGGGCGGGGGCGCTGCCGGTGCCGCCCCGCAGGAAGCGGAGCCGCCCGGGCCCCGCGCCGCGAGAGCGCGGGAGAGACAGGCCGGCAGCGAGCCGCGTCGCTTCCCGCCCGCTGTCGCCGCCCCCGGGGACACCGCTCCGTGAGGAACAACCGGCCGCGAGTCGGCAGGGGAGCAGCGCCTGCCCCTCCCTACATCCGCCCCGTCCTGTGAGGCGGGACGTGACCGCTCCCTGCCCCCCCGTTCCCGGTCTCCGCCGCCACCCGTCCCGAGGAGGGAGCCTGGCACTTGTTGCCGCGATGGTGCCCGGCCCGGCCGAGTAGGAGCGCGGAGCCCCCCGGGGAGAGGAGCGCAGAGCAGCGGGCACCGAGCCGGCCCCGCCGGGCTCCGCAGGGTGTTGTCTGCCCGCCGCGCCCGGCGGTGACGGCGCTTCCCGAGCCGCTCCAGGACTCAGGTCTGGGCGCGGGGGTCGCTCCCGGCAGCGCCGCCCGGCCCGGAGGGTCCCGGCGGGACCAGGGGGCAGCGCCGCCCGCTCCATCCCCCGGCCCGAGCCAAAATGTCCTTCTTCAACTTTCGCAAGATCTTCAAGCTGGGCGGCGAGAAGAAGAAGAAACAATACGAGCACGTCAAGAGGGATTTGAACCCTGAGGAGTTCTGGGAAATCATCGGGGAGCTGGGAGATGGTGCTTTCGGTAAAGTGTTCAAGGTAAGGGCGGGCGGCGCGGGTCGCTGGTGTGGCTCATAGCTGGGAAATGACTCGGAGCAGTGGTGCTGCCTTTCAGCGCTGCCTCGGGCTCCCTGTCTGTCAGCCCCGGCACCTCGGGATACCTGCTGGGAGCGGCGAGTTTGGGACAACTTGGGGCGGGGAACGCCCGGTGCCCCCCCGGGAGCGGCGGTGGCAGAGCGGGGCATCCCGGCGCCGCTTGTCCACTGAGCCTCGCGAAACTAAAGATAGAAAAGACCTATTAGGTCATTGTCCCGCCTTCTGCTCCACCCTGCCCGCTGCTGAATCGCTCGCTTCCCCGGTATTTTGGGGTTTTTTCTGGGACGTGCTCAGTGTGGCTTCTGACCTCACTATATTTTCTTGGTGTGAGGTGCGTGTTTGTTTTGGCTTTTTTTCCCCTAAGTTTTTGTACTTAAAGAAGCCACTGAACAGTAAAATTGACTCCTTTGCCTCGTGCGTAGTGTATAGAGCCAAGTTCTCGCCGCTTAATGGGCATTCCCCCATCTTGCTCCATGTGGAGTTGAATTAAATAGTTGTGTTATCTTGGCTTTCACTGTGTGGCAGAATTCCTCTGTTGGATCTCCTAACTTCTCTCAGTTGTTTGCTCTTTAAATCTTTAAGTGTACTGGTACAAGTAGTGTTTTGAAGGATGCTTACCTAGAATTTATCAAGCCAAGTGGAGTACAATGGCACAGATACAACCCTGCTAGTGTTTGACAAGACTGAAGCTTTCAGACAACTCTTCAGCTACTTTTCCTCCTTCCTGAAGGGCGTTAATGCTCCGCATTTGACTTAGGGATAGTGTGAAAAAACATCATGGAGGGATAAACGTGAGAGAATTGGGAACTGACATGAACTGAGACTCTGAAGCGGGTTCTTGAGACTAGAAAAAAATAGCATGAGAAAGAATAACATTTACAGTGTTTCTGAGAGCTAATTCGGTCAAGAAACGTTTATATTTATAGTACTGTATTTGAGAGTTTATGAAATCGGGATACTCACGAAGCATGTGCTATTTTGGGTACTCTATTGTACTGTGGTGTCACCTGTTTGTAAATCTGAGCAGAAGTGCCACAGTCAGTTCAGAATGTTAGGTGGGGTCATTTCACCCAAGGAATTCGTGTTAATGTTCTATTTTAGGAGCATCTGGTTTATTTAGATATTCGTGTATTACATAGTCTAGGTGGTGCTTCTCATGTCACTTTGGAATATTAGAGATTTTTTTTTTTATTAAAATGACTGTGAATATGTCTGAAGTTAATCTAGAATAAAGTTTGCTGGCTATAAAAACAAAACGTCTTTAATGGCATTTGCAGAGTATTAAAGTTTCTCTTTGAGCTTCATAGTGGAGTTTTGATTCCCATTTTGTGAATATATGCCTCAGAGATACAATGCTAAGTGTGTTCTCCTCCCCCCACGTGCATTTCCCCTCCTATCCTCAAACCTCATGTTTATTTGTAGGCATGTCTGTATTAGCAATAGTACTACGAGAGGAAGATGTCTGAGCAAGACAGCTGTAAATTTTGCATTTCAATGTACTTTGTACACAAACAGGAGAAGGTTATTTCACGGTCAGAAATAAGTCTCAAAGTAAAGAATCACATCCAAATGGAAAAGAGAGTTAACTCTTGAAATTGGATTTTTCGAAATTAAAGCGTGTTTTAAAAATTGTAGTAGTCAGAATTGCACATGCGTTTATACCGTTGAACTCAGAAGTTGAGAGAATTAACAGGCACTAGTGTTCCTGGAAAAAAAGTCCCTTTTAGAAAAGAAATCTGTTACTGCTTGAGTTCAGCAGCTTTCATTTTGTTTTCATCTAGTTTGAGAAGGAGGATTACACACAGATACTGATTGCACTTGTATTCCTGCATCTGAGTGTGCTTGGCAAGCAACTGTAAAGCAAAGGTGTGTTAGATTGTTCTTTCCTGGATATGCACATCAAATGAGAAACTGCAGGAATAGTCTTTCAATTCCTTCTCAAATTTTGCATTCAAGACTATAAGCTGGAACAAAGCTCTCAAATGAGTGAAGACTTTGTCTTTGGATAATGCAAGTGTGGGCGGTTGGGACTTTTTGTTTATTTACAAAAAAATCCCTCACTATCCCAGTGTCAGTTACATTTGCCAAAACTACATTTGCCTTTGTTTAAGATCCTAGGATCTCTGTGTGACAAGGTTTTGGCAGATATTTGTTGAAAGGCAGTTGCCAGATAAGTAAGGCTATGTATACTTTGGATTTCTAATAAAAAGTAGGTTAGATTGGTTCCATGCCATGATTTCCCATAGAGGAGTATGAGCTTTAGTTGTGTAACTGATCTTCTGGATAAAGTATCAAATATTTAAATAAAAGTTCAAAAGCAACTCCGAAATGATTGACAGTACTGGAAACCCTCACTGATTAATTTATTTTAAATTTTAAAATCATTTCTTAAAATGCTGTCTAGTGATAATTAGTTTTCTGTAGAGAAGTCTTAAGGGTATTGAAAACTTGGGATTCGTTCCCCTTCTTCCCAATCAACTACAAGGATCTTGCTTATTTTTTTAATACTTTAGCCAAATTGCTAGAAGAGCTTATTTCCTTTGAAGCTGTTTGTTGTAGCGTTCTAAGGCTTTTTGAGTTCTGTCAATTCATACATTTGTATTCACTAACTTCTAAGTAATGTTTAGACATACTCTGAGTGTTTCAACTGCTGCTGCAAGTCTCTTGTGATCAGAGGAGCTCTGTAATTGCAGACTACTGATGGCAAAGGTTTATGGCTCTATAGGACTTTTCATTCTGGCCCTTTTTCAGCCTCTTCAAAGAGGCCACTTTAGACTGTTTTCTTTTTGCTCTTGGCTAATGAATAATGGTGTAGTTTTCTGTCCTTTTTCAATTTATAGACCCTTGCAGTACTTAAATGTCAGGTGATGGCCCTTGTGAAGAGAATTTCGAGGTTGCTGATGGAATTTTTTTTCCAATCTTTTATTTGCCTTTCATGAATTATTTAGAATTACTGAATGGATTGCTAGAGTTCTGACAGACACTGAGAAGCGTAGTATTAGCACTGGAGTCTGATTTCAACTTTGAAGTTTGGCAGCTAGACACAAACTACTATCTTAAAAAACCAAACCAAAAACCAAAAGATGGAACAGTTTGAAACTGCTCTTGATTTGATCAGATTAAGTGTCCTCAAAAAACTTCGTCTCTTGCTGTAATTGTAAAGAGTTTGCTTTAGAAATTAGTTATTATATCATGTAGCTGTATTGTGTGTTATAGTTCCCTATTGTGTCCAATATCGGTTCTGTGCACACTGTAAACATTGCTTTAAGGTATATCACTGTAGTTGTTAACAACTCTCATCAGCTTTAGGCTGCTCTCTAAATTCTCAGAAGTTCATGTCTAGATGATGTGAAAACAGACCTTTAAAATGCCTGACTTGAACTGTGGCTCTTCCTTGCTGAAGTTCCTGATGGAGACTCTTTATCATACAGATGTACACAATTAATGAAAATGCAAATATCTTCTTAAGTAAACCTTCTGAATTAGATAAAGGACTAGGACTATATTTCAGTAAAATTTGCCAGCCTTTTTGGTGTTAAGAACATGTTACACTGATGTTTAGTTGGTGTCATCTCTGAGCCCTTCACTAGAGGATACTCCTCCAAGAAATTACCAGACTTTTGGCCATCATTATGATTATTATGAGTACCATCTCTACAAATATATTAATTTTAAATTTTCTATGGGAACAGGTTTTATAGAGATATAATATATGTGACAGTATACCATATATGATACAGGGGATATAATTATTTATATGGTATGTGTATATATATTTTAATAGAAAGTGATAAATTATTATTAGAGAATCCTTTGGACTTGTCTGATTTTGAGTTTCATTCATGCTTCTTTGTTTGAATTGGAATATTCTACCCATTTATAGTATTCCATTTATTACCTCGACTCTAAAATGTTGAAAGCATTGTGTATATAATATTCTCATAGGAATTTGGAAAACGAAATATTTGTAATTCATCTGAAGTTACTAGGACAAGTTTTCTAATTGAGCAATGAACTGGTGCTTGGTTAGAAAATCTGTTTTCTCTTTAGGTTTCAGAGAAAGAAGGTTGTGGATGCTGATAACCATAATCATGGTGAACAGCATTACCCTAATGCATTATCTTTTGAAAATTGTTACTACATTAAGCATTCATAGATACTTACATTGGCAGTAATGGCCAATACAAACTCATCTCTGGCTGGTGACAGTGGACTTCTGACACAGTGTTTCTTAAAGTCCAACAAAATAATGATGGTGCTTCATTTAGGTTAAGCATTTGTATCTACATTTGAAACAATCTTATCTCTAATGTACCTATATAAAGATACGGGATAGCTTGTTTTTGCCTTAATGTCTTCTACAGAAGGTAGAAACACATAGAATTTATAAGTAGTGATTTAGTAAAACTGGGCCAGTTATATCATTTAATGATTATATGTTCTTAACTCCTTTTAATGTTAAAATGCGAAGTGACTTAGGAGTACTGTGGCTGCTTAGAAGTACTTTTTTGTGTATCACTAACATCACTGCTTATTTTCTAGTCATAGAAAATGCATCAGTTAGTCTGACCTGAAAACAAAGTAAGGACAGAGCGGGAAGGATTTATTTTTCCTAGTTTCTCTGGCCTTATAGTACATCCTTCTAAATTCCTGCAGTTGGATATTGCAATTTGAAGTTACTTGAATGTTAGTAATGTATCATGCTGCTTCCTAGGGTGAATAGCTTTTACATTTTTAACTTTAGGACTCACAGAAATAGATTTTAACCACTTACTTAATATCTAAGCTTGGAGCACAAATAGGCTGGTTTTTTTCTACGCTTTACCATTTGATTTATGTGGTGTCATTAGTTCCACTAACTCTTCAGAAGAATTTGTTAGAGCTGTTGGAGCTTGGCAAACATTCCTGCATAAATGATACAGTTCCCTGTGAAAGATGCTGCCTGAGTTTGTCTGAAGTCCTGTATGTTTGGTATGAATGGATCAGTAGCGCAGAACTGTTGGCAATTTTGATTAAAATTGTTTGCTATACTAAATATGTTTTCTTGTAATCAATTTTTCATTCATAATTGACTATATAAGTTGACCTCTCATTAAACTGGAGCAGTTGCCCTCAGGAGATCTGTATTAATAATATTCACTTAAGTGCAGTGGTGCTTTGTTTAGCTATAGAGGCATTAGTAGATAGAGGAGATATGATAGTCGATTTACTCTCAAGAGAATAATGTATAAGGTGCTAATATTAAATTTTAAATATTTAGTCCAAGTAAAACGAACTAAAACTTTACCTAAAGTTTGCATAGAACAGCGAGCTTTGTAAGAGTAGCCTGAGTACTTTAGGGCTGATGTGTATTGTCTAGGTGAAAAAAGATGCATGACAGTTCATAGAAGACAAAGGATTTTAATCTTGCTGGTCAGTTTGGTAAGTTGCTCTACAATGTTATCTTTATTTTCACACTCTTGCAGTTTTAGCCTGATTAGAAGATACCAGATAAGGAAAAGGCAGTATCAGTGTTTTAAACCCTGGGATACGTGTGGAGGGTAACGCTTTGCAGAGTTCTTTACGCTTCTAGTCACTCCAGCTAAGGTTTCTGAGGAAACTGTTGTGCAAGAAAGTCATCTATAAATTGTAAACAGAGATAAATTTCTTCTTTTAAATGGCTACTTGTAGAAGGCAGTGTCTCCTTTCCATTTTGTCTGTAGCAAGGAAATATTGGAAAGAAGCATAACACGTGTGTGTCTCACTTTTTGGACATATTTACATCTCTTGGCTTAAAATCAACATCACAATACTTAACTTATGAGTAATGTGTTGTCTGTCTCTTGCATTTGGAATTAAAACTGCAGGCAAGTTTGGGGAGGATAAATATAGAATGCTTATGATCAGTCCTTGGTAAGCCAGTCATCTTTTCCAAGGTGTGAACATAGTTACATAAACTATTTAGATCTCCAAGTACATAGGAAATCATCATTTGATTTTATTTATGTTTATGAAAGTTCCCTTTGTTTTTTTTTCATGTCATCTGATATATCATATTTTTTGTTTGGACTGTGGTTTCTTGGCTGGAGAGTAAAAACTTGGATTTCAGGCATAAGCTAGATGTGGCTGTTTAAAGTCAAATAGATGACAGAGTGAAGCTTCTTGAAGCTGTTCTAACTTGGTGGAGTAATTCTTTATATCTGAAGTCACGTGCAGTCTATTTAATTAAATAATTCTGATATAGGAGCTAACAAAAAAATCTCAAGGCACTATTTTGTTTTGGATTTTGTTTTGTGGTGGTTTTGTGGGTTCTGTTGTTTTGTTTGGGGTTTTTATTTTAGGGTTTTGAAGGCTGTGTGGTAAACCTTTTGAGTTTAATCTTTGGCAGGGAAGTATTCCTACAGTACTACAATCCTCCAAGTAGTAATAGATTCTGTTGTTGCAGAACAGTAGTTCAAAAGTTTCTTTTGGTGGAGACTCAAATTCCAGCTTTGACCACCCCATAAACAATATTGAAGCAATAATTTGTTGGGTTTGTATTTGCAAATGCCACAATCCCAATCCCTAGTTTGGGATTTTTCCTTTTTTTTTCTTTTTGCCTTTTGTTTAAATTGAATGCAGTTATGAATTCCATGTTTCGTGGGCCATGACCCATGTTTTGAGAATCTCATAAGATTGTAAACATCATTCTCCTTCAATGACAGTTGCGTCTGTTTGAAAGAGGAATTAAATCCTGTAATTAAATCCTCTGATTTGAGATCTTAAATACATTCCTCGAGACCCTGGTGGCTGAAGCGCCATTTATAAATATTTTTTCGGTCTTCGTTTCTTTGTGCTCCCTCAATAACCTTTAATTATCTTCAGATTATGCACAGAGTTGACATTCATAGTGTCTCACCTCTTTTGCCTATTGTCTTGTTTTACAGTAGCAGCCACATTACTCAAATACAATGCTTGTGCTATCTTTTCTTTCGATGCTGTTTGGATTGTTCCAGTTTTTCATGTTTAGTGATGGAAAAGCCATGAAATTGACAGTTAGAAAACAAAGCAGACTGAATTAATAGCACAGAAAGCAGACTGAGTTAATAGTACAGAGTAAAAAAATTTAATGGTGTTTTATAATTTTTCTCCACGAGCGCATAAAATACATATTTTCACCCCCAATTCATTTTTAATGACTTTATAACATGATTACAGTATGGAATGCTTGAAAGAAATTTCAACTGTCAGATATGTTTCAAATATGTCAAGTGGGAACACATTTTTTCCACTCAAAAATGGGAAAGAATTTTTTTAGAGAGAAAGAAGACCCAGTACTTGCGGAATATGTTTTTACAATGTCAGGCAATAAAAATTATATTCAATAAAAGCTAGGAAACTACCTCAAACTACCCTGTAATGGAATTCATACTTCAAAAAAAAAAAAAAATTAAGGCTTTACTGTAAATGTTAATTTTCCACTGGCATTTCAAATTTTCTGTTGAATATGCTCCATATTCATGATACAACCAACCAAAATACATGCAGCAGCAGATTTACCCAAAGCAAAAAATAATCACAATAAAACAGTAATGTAAGATTCTTTGTATAATTAAGTCACCTACTTAAAATACTGTATTTGATTTTTAGGAAGACATAAAGTTTCTTGAAGGAATTCTAATTGTATGTAAAAGCAAGTGACAATATTAAAGTTATAGATTTTCCTTGGTTTTTTTTTTTTTTATTTTACTCTTTTGGATTGAGACAGGCTTTCAGTATTCTGTGGGACTGCATGTTTATACCAGAGAGAGGTTAATGTAAAGCAGCTAAGCATGAGTGGTGATTTGGAAGCTAAGAAAAAGAAACAAAGTATTTCCCCTTTACGTGTCCATGTTTATATTTTTGAGCCATTTTCTATTTAGGTAATTACCTGTAGCCTAGAGCAAGAAATTGCTCATGCATAGATTCATGCTTGGATCAAGCTCCACACAAAATGTAGCTTGAAGAATGTTCTGTTTACCTGAAGCATGCTCTTCAATGATATGATTTTTAAATTTTAGTGAATTATCTATGGATAAGAATATGAAGAAGTGAAAAGTAGCCAAATTAATTTGATTAGCATTTAAAATATGCTCAATCTGTCCTTACTATGGAGGACTAAATGATTGTTACTGTAAAGTGTCAGTCTTAAAAATTAGTCTCTTGATTGTTTCAGAAAATCTGAAACTGAAGGAGTAAATAAACTTTATTTTCAGAAAAAATTGTTCTGAGGCTGCATTAATACAGTTCTTCAAAATGAGTGAGTGAACGGAGTGAAGTTTTTTGGGGTAACCATTGCTCTAGAACTGAAGTTGTGTCTACATTAGAATTGGTTTACTTGGTAAGGAAGCAGTGGTGAATCTCCATCCTAAGGCAGAGTCATATTTTAATCCATCTAACTTGATAATGAGCTGGGAGAAGACTGTCCCTGTTCTTTCTTCATGTCTTTGTGAATAACATTTTAGATCTGAGATTTTTTTTGTGTAAGGACGACTTTAAAGAACTGGGGGTTTTTCTCTAGAAATGCCTAATCATAGCCATGATTCAGAAACAGCGTTCTGAGGGAAGTTATTGTAACTTTGTAAATGATAACATAATAACTTGGCAAGATTTTTTGTGTTGGGTTTTATTCTTTTTTTATCCTGTAGTTAATGGTTCTCCTAAAACACATTCATGCTGTAAGCCCAAAGCTTTTCTCTAACACAGGTCTAGATTTCACTTTATTTAAGATAACTTGTATTTCTAAGCAGTGTTTTACCATGAAAAGAGATAATACTTTTGTAGTCAAAAGGCAGTGAAACCTTAATGGAGAAATGTTAATTGACTGCCTCAGCAAAAATTAGAATGTTGCAGTAAACTCTCTTCTCTTTCACAGCCATTGTCTCAATCAGGATTTATTCCATTCATATGCTGCCTTTCTTTATTTTGTAAAGTTCAGTCATGTTCCTGCCCCACCTTCAGCTTTTCCTGTTTTAATTGAAGAGGCCCAACCTTTTTAGTCTGCTTTTTATAAGACAACTGCTTGACCCTTTAATAATTTTAATTGTCCCTCCCATTCTCTCACTTGCTCAGCTTCTGTGGATGCCACAAATCTTTCAGTTCACCATTCAGGCCAACTGTTCTGTGTTTCGTTGCTGGATAGTCATGGGTCAGAACTACAGCACTGTGCAGCTACATTGCACCATGAACTGTGATTATCACTGGAAAATACAATTGGAAGGGGTTGTACAGGGATTATCCTCAAAAAAAATCATCCCATTAATTTGGTGAAATGGGTACTTTCAGAGTTAAGCCAAGCTTTTTTACTCTTTCACCGTTTCCAGCTAGTTTTGGCTAGTAGTGGAGATGTACTAACCGAGTTTATGAGTAACCTGTCTGCTATTTTTCCTCTCTCCATGGTGGCAAGTCTGAAAGCTTAAAAATCTCCATTTAAACAAGAGTAGTGTCAAGTGTTTCCTACTGGTGTACCTGGAAATGTCAACTTTGCTTTTGGCTGGAGCAAGAATTTTAAGCTGTGTCTCAGTAGCAAACACAGATGTTCTGGTCGGTTTAATAACCCAGTAAGTTGTCAATTTTGCCTGTTACCCTTAAATAAAAACAAACTAAAAGCCCACACCTGCCCCTAGCATTTAAAAGTGAAATATAAAAATGAACTAGTGTACTGACTTGTTACCTCACCTGTTTCTATGTGTATTGATGCTGTTTTGGGACCTCACCTTTGAGCCAGAGCAATATGAAAAAAGTTCTTTTGAATCTGGGAAAAGCACTAAAACAGTGTGGAGCTGTGATATTAACTGAAGGCCAACAACACACCTTCTCAAAGTGGTGCATTTTAATAGCTTTAGTAAGTACAGAAGTGGCTTTGGAAGGATGAGTGTTGGGGTCTTCACTGTGACTGTTTTCCACAACAGTTTCCAAAGATGTGAATCAATGCAGCCAGAATTCTGGCAGTGCACTCTCATTCCCACCTCCTTCCTTGTGACAAGCTTGGTTCTTGCCAACCTCATGTTGATCTGGTTCAAGGAACTAAGCCACACAAAAGCTGATTGTACATGTAATCTTCTTGGCTACCCAGACCGGCTCACGAGAGGGCCAGACAAGCAACACTGCTAATGTAGAGGAAAACTGACAGGACAGTGTCAGCACTGGCTTAAATAGCAGTCAAAGGGAAGCATCAGGGTGGCATGTCAATATTCTGAGGTTGTTAAGGTATGTCAGGTGAATGCTTTTTCTCAGGACAAAATAAAAATTCCAGTTACTCCTGTTGTATGAGCCATTTGCTGTTAGCAAATGGTAGTTTTGCTAAATGCTGCTGCTGGTGTTATCAGCCAGTAGTTCTGTCCCTCTGCATCACTGAAGGATAATTTTGTTATGTAGGCAGATTTTTAAGTGGAAATTTACTAAAAGCCTCTGTTCCCAGTTTCAAGTAGTGATTTTTTTTTCTACTTTAGGTAGAAATGAAAATTTTATAAGACTTCTTCTTTGGCACTAAATCTGCCTTGTATAAGGAAAGTTCAGAAAATGAGTTGAATTTCAGAGTGAGCAGAGAGTTTTGAAGCAAGAAATGGCTTTGATAATTTTCGAAAGGAATGGAATTCTGCATTTCCTCTTACTGTACAAATACACAACAAAAGATAGTCCTCTGTTTCAAAAAGCCTTCAATCTAATAATAAATAAATAAATAAATAAATAAAAACCTCAAACAAAACAACACCTCGAGAGAGGGAGGAGTAGAAGAAGGAGATGAAGCAGTTTTCTCTTGATGAGAACCTCCGCTTAAAAGACATGCAACATCACTTCTTGGGTACATGGGCAAAATAAACCTTTCATAATTCCATTAAAAGTAACATTTCCACACTGTTGGGAGGCAAGAACAGAACTTCCTCCTGAACATCTTGTGTATTTAACTGCCTAATGTTATCACGACACTCAACAGTTCTGTCGGAGGAAGAACAACGTTCCAGTGTTGCATGAAAATCTTTTAGTGATAGAAACTCACAAGTTCATTGGTTGCAAATGTCTGAGTAAATCAGCTGTTTTTCCTTTGCATATTTTGTGCATCAAGCTCTTCAAAGAGCTGAAGGGTTTATCTGAATTTGTTTTTAATAATTTTATCAAATAATGCAATTATTCCCATGGCCATTTGTGTTTATCAGTAGCCTTCTAGGTAAATTCTGTATGAATTACACTAATCAGTAAGATGTCAAACAACCAATGCATAAAACATCAGAATTTGAAAAAGACCAGCATTGTCAGTAAGCTTCTAAATTAAAACTTCTTTTGAAATCTGCTGATAAGTAATGGGATTTGCATTCATATAGTTTTTCAAAGTAGTTGGTTTTCATAATTGGTTAGTTGTTCAAATTCAACAATTAAAACAACCCAAACAGTTAATCTGGTAGGCAACATCAGAAGCAAGGGTTTCACTACTGTGCTGAATATGAATGAAGTTCACTTACAGAACCCAAGACCTGTTTTTGTGGTACTTGACTAGCCAGTTGTCAAGGAATACCAAATGTATATTCAGATGGCTCTTCCTCATCTCCTGAGATGTCACATTTGCAGCACGAAGATATCCAGGTCATTGTAAACCCCGTGAGGCACCTTTTGAACTTGCACGTCAGAGATTTCGGCTTGTGTTTGTGCTGTTGTAGGGAGCTTTGGGGTCATGGCTTAAGGCACAAGAAAACTACTGGCAAGTCACAGGCTGTACAGGCATTAAACAGCCTATACCAGCAGAGTGCATTTTGTAATTAATAAAGTTAATTGTAGGACTGACTTGAAAATAACTTGTTTAAAGGGTGCTGAATGATACTGACTTAACTTCTTTGTGGTTGCCGCTGTCTTGGCAGTTAGTTTCTGTCAGATTGTTTTTAAGATATGCACTTAAGGAAGCAATGACTTCCCTCTAGAATTCTGAATTTTATGTTCTTTTTAAAATATATTAATACCATAAAGAGAATATGAATTAGTTTCTGTGACAATTTTAGTTAAAAGCGAGAAATGATGATGTACAGCTTTTTAAGTGAAAACTGTCTGAAGCTACTCTACTTCTGCCTTTTGTTCCTTCAGCAATAGAGGAAGTTTCATCTTAGCAGACTAGAGCATGTATGGAGCAACAGAATATGTGCTTTGATAGTTTTGCAAGAACTGTTGCCAATTTTAATGGGGTATTGATGTAGTCACATTTCCTTTCCCTCTGCTACAACTGTATCTTTTTGTAAAACACTGAATCTTCAACTGCCTATATAGTTTATATTTTTCCCTTAAACCATATGAACTGTACTGTATTTATTGTTCATTTTAGAAGGACAAAGAATGAAACGGGGTGATAATACTTCATTTTGTTTAATTTAATCTTTCCCCTCTGGCTATTTAGCTGTGCTTATTGCAAGATTTGAATATGGCTCACGTTGCAGTATCAGATTATACAGAACCTTTTCTCAAATTGCCCATATTTTTGAGCTAGTAAGATGTCTACGCTTAAACAGTTAAGTTACGTCTGTTATAGCCCATCATCTTCTGCAATAAATACATAAAATAAATTGTCTTAGTGCAGGTCTTTAAATGCCTTCCTTCTGCTCTATGAAATGTGGAGCTTTTAATAATATTCTTTACTTTTCTGACAGCAAGTTTTTTTAACTTAATTACTGTGCCACATTGCATTTCCATGACTATGTAGTTTCCCTAGTAACATGTCAGAAGGCCTTTGTTGAAGGGTTCTTAAAGTCCAAAGAAACTGTCATTTTTCTTTATTTATTATTTTGTTGACTTGCTCATATCCAGTTAGGAAGGACAGAATTTTCTGTGCTCAAGTCAGATGCACTGGTTTTTTTGTTTGTTTTTTTGCCGTAATGAATAGCTGTGCTGGGTCAGCAAACAGCTGTAGCCATCTTGCATCTGATCTGGCTAAAGGCTCTGGGCAGAGCAGATCCCAGTCTTGTTTTGTAACTCAACTCCGAGGAACAGGGTAAGGAGGAACTGTGGGTTGACCTCGCCACTTCATTTAAAAAAAAAAAAAAAAGGCATTGTAGGTTGATACATGTACATCTGTGAACATACACTAGTCTGTAAAGTGTGAGTAAACAGAGTGACTGTGTGCTACGTGGAGCTGAAAGACTCAGTGGTGCATCTGTTTGCAGAAAGCTCCAGAGTTGACTTTTACAGCTCCAAATGTCTCCCTGGGAGAAGAGGTTAGCAGGAGTAACGCTTGCTCTCTGGGCTCAGGTAAAGTAAAGCTTGTTACAGATGTTAAATGAATAGAAGTAAGATTATAACAGAACCCTCCCAGGTAAAGGAATCAGAGGTTTCTTAAGTCCTTTGTTCAAGCAAATCATAAAATTATCATAAGCGAGTAGTAAAATTCTCAGCTCAACCTGGCACGGGGATAATTTTCTGAAGAAAACAGCACTCTGTACACGGCTTCAACTCTGACCTGTTTGTCTTAAAAATTCTAGCACACCGCTAAAGTTAAAAATTGTGGATTGATTAAAATCTATTTCTTGATAACATTATTTCTTGGAACCACTAATTTATGTCATTTGAAAAAAAGGTGTGATTATTGCTGGAATAAAGACTGAATTTTAAGCTGTAGTCACTAAAATAAATTAGTAAGCATTAAGCATTATGTTGTTTTCTTCCTCATGACCACAAGACTGAATAAATAACTGCAGGATGTTTGTAATCAAAGATGAAGATTGACTGGGTTACTATCCTTTCTGGGAAGTTGAAAGTTAGTTTGGGGCTGACATTGATGCTGGATAAAACCGAGAAAACCTCTGCCAGCAACTGTTAGTGTCCTCTGCAGATGAAAGATACTGGCAAAGCAGCTTAGCACTGCAGGGATAAACATCAATTTGTCACACCTCCCCCTTCTCAAGTTTAGGAGTTGATTGCAGTGCAGAATTGTGTATTTTAATGCTGCTTTCACAAGTAGTATGTACAGTTATTATAACAGAATTTAGGAAAAAAGTACCAGTCATTTGCACTTGCACTCTGATACCACCTAATACCTTAGTTACAAATGTTTTCCCAATATTGCCAACTGGTTGTCCCTATTGCTTTTGTGAAAGCCATCGTGCAGCAAGAGAAGGGAAAATAAGAATGTGGTGTTTAATATAAAACAGCAAAGAATATTTTGGAAATTTTTCTTGCCAGTGTTTAGCAAGTTTTTTTCTTATTTTTTATTCTGTTTTTTAAATGTATTTGCTTAAATAAAAATGATGCTGGAGTCTGATATAATCTCTTCTGTTAAGTTTCCTCTACAGGACTGTTTCAGTTATTTTGCCCATATTTGCCAGTTCAGTGCAGATACTTTTCAAATCTGCATATAAATATTCTTTCTGATTTCAGTGTCACAATGCATGAATCAGGATGGGAGCTCTGCTTAGCTACTGTACAAAATACCACAGAATTAACGAGAATACTTAAAGGGAAACATGAGGTTAAACATTAAAATTATATTCCATACACCACTCCCAAAAATAACTTGTGGAATCCTCAGAAACCAACTGTGGAGGAAGCAGAAGAACCACAATGAGTACGAAGTACAAGGATAATATTAAAAGAGTGAAGTTGTCATGGAAACAGCTCCAAAAAGCATAGCCACAAAGGCAGCTCCAGACCACGGGATCATAAAGATGCTTCAGCAGTTGGGGTTGAACCCTGGCCTCCACTTTATAAGGAATACCATTTGCTTGTAGGAAATGGAGGCACTTTTATCTGCACTTCTATTTCAGGGTTTTTTTCCCTGGCATTAAACAGGGAAACTGAATTTAATTAACTTCTTTTTAAGTAGAAGAAACTGTATAGTAGGTAACTGTGATACATTGCACAGACAGGGAAGATTTTTGGCTGATCAGCTGTAGTTCAAGGGTGCATCTTCTTTGGGAGATACTATCCTTTTGAGTAAGTGTTCTGTAACAGTCATTTTGACAAGTTTTAGCATGTATAACTGAAGTTAACTGGTTTTTAATTCCTGGAACCAACCATATCTATAATTAAACAAAAAACTGAAACTTTTTTTTTTTTCATTTTAATTACATTTTCAAACATTGTGTAGTGAAGACTGGTGCAATATAAAATGGCTTCTTTGAAACGACTGGCTCATCTTAATTGCCAGAAATCTGTGAAGATTGCCATCTTCTTCATTGGCTGAACTTGTGATTTATTGTTAAAATTTAATATGGTTTAATATTGCAAAAGATTCTCTTTGCTCTTGAATTCAAAATGGTATCTTTGATTACATTTCTCAATGTTTGATGTTAGAACTAGTGCTTCCTTTTATCTGACTAGTTAAGGTAGTTTGTGTGTTTTTTTTTTTTTTATAAAATTCACTAATGAAGAACACCTTTCCATGTTTTTGAAAATAACTTTGAACACTTGATGCTGGTCCATCATGCAGAGGTTTTTAGTTTTAAAATGCACAGGACAATGTTAAATATAGTATAGTAAACTTATGCAAAACAAAGTCCAATGTAGTTGTTCCAGTAGACCAGACTACTTCTTACATTTTTATTTGATAAAACTGTTAAACTCTTAACATTACAGCAATTTTTTTTCATTGATTCATGCGTGTAAGAAAGACTGAGATCACTGCTTTGTGAGGACTCAGAGAAACAGCTCTTGCCTTTGCATTGTACAGGGACAGTTTTTTGGTACTGATTACTCAGGCACCATCAGAAAGCTTATATGGAACTAGATCTGACAATCTCAAGTTTACACTAAAGTGGAGCTTTTTATGTGGGGAAAACATCTTTTGTTGAATAGGGATGTGCGTATTTTTCACTTTTTGACAACTTTGATGGTGTATGATTATGACTACAGTTTGTTAAGAAGAATGAGTCAGAAAGGAAAAGCTTCTTAATTGATTTGTTTTGCTGCTTGCAGAAAATGGGGTTATATAACATCTCACAAGAGATCAGGCATCAGGAAGAAAGGTGATGAACAATTTTCTGTCTCATATCTCAGCTTTGTTTCTGGTTGGCTGAACAATAGGCAAAGGGTGTACTTAACTTTTTTTCAGTTGTAAAATAGTGTTGAATTCTTTTAAGCTGCCTTGGGGGAGAAGAGCTGCACAGCTGGGAAGGAAACATTTACTGGCAAAAAGAAACTGAAACAGTCCCTCACAACCAAGGCTGAAACTTCATATTGGTCATCTGAAGATGAAAGGCTACGAGTTATCTCTGAGCTGTAATCCTATTACTCTGGAGCGGTGGCTCGCTCTGCTCTCCCTGCTGTCCAAGGCTGGGAATATGCAACTTCTTGGCCAAGTGCCCATAGTGCCTTTTAATATTCTGCTCTCAGTCTCCTCACAAAGCTTATGCCCCTGAAACTTATATTTAGTTATATGATACTGTACAAAAATCCAGGATTGTTAGGGAGGAGTTGCTAATTCCGCATACGTGCAGGTCCTGGTTTTCTGTAGAATGGTTATTCATCTTTCTTGTGCTGAGATATTTTCATATTTTTACATTTTTGTGGATTAGATGTGAATTGCCTTTTTAGTGTGAGGGATTTAGGTTCAGAGAGAAATTAATTTACAAGTTCTAATTTTAGAGATTATTTATTCTATAGAAACCTGTAATCCATCCTGATCAAAGTATTTTTACTTAGAATTAACTGTGTTTTTCTGTGCATCATCTGCTAATGAAGCTGTACCATCCATTGCAGGAACCATGCTGTAACATTCTCTCACTCTGTAAGTTAAAATGTTTGCTGCAGTAACCTTAAATAATAATCCAAATAGAAGTTTTGGTGAAAGGATTGCAGTATTTATGTATAGTTGCATATAGTAGTTAATAATATCCATGTCGTATTGGATTAGTCACATCTTGAGGGAATGAGTTATTCCAATTCAGTTTTCATCCATTATGTATGTATCTTTTGAAAAGATCAAATTTTGTTAATGAATCTTTCCTCCCCTCTCTTCCTTGTCTCCACATAACCATTGAAAATGCCAATTTGGATTTCTTAGCACGGGACTGAAGCCTAAATTGTCTATCATAGAAGCAGAGTCGAATATATTTTAAGCAGAGCAGATAGTTGAGAGCTAAAATATGGGACAAAACTGCAGCCACTTAGAGGATCTGCCCTTTCAAAAATATGTCCTGTGACATGAATGGCAGGTTGACTTTAAATGTTGGTGTGGCCAAATGCAAAATGAGAGTATGCAAATCAAAGCAGCATGTACACAATCATTTTTGCTCCTGCTCTGACCTTTGGAGAATGTTTTGTGGCAGAAGAAAGACTTGAGCCTAAGTATAGAAAAAACAAACATGCCCACACAAAACTGGAAATGCTCTTTGTTCCTCTTAATCCAAAAGAGGGTTTTTTTCCCCATAGTACAGTGAGTCATAAATCTTGTGCATGATCAGTAAAATCCTTTCCTATGCAGTTCAAAAGAACGTATTTCTTATGTACTTCTTACAGCAAGTCACGTAGATGGGTGTTTATTATTGAATGCATTGTGGGGTGGGGATGAATATTGTCTTATTCAAGAAGAACTTTAAAGTAGATAATTTTTGTTCAGGTGTAATATTTTAGCAGTCCTCAGAAATACCCAGTGGAAATATGCTAATTCTAAAGCTTTTTCCTTTTAAAAATTGGAAAAAAAGTCTGGATCTAGACCTACAAAATTTTACTATCTTTAGTCAGAACAAAGCCAACCATTTGTTTTGTTTATAATTGTTGAGATGCTTGTAAAGATAATCATATTGTCTCTAATAACTTCTGGTTTGTAATGAGGTGTTTTAATAGAGCTACCACAAGAAGGAAATCATAGAAACTTATTCAAAGCAGATTTCTAGTTCCTTCAAGCAAAAGGATCTGGGAAAAATCAAAATACAAAGTGTTCAGTCAATAGAAAAAAGCAATAGGTGCTGTAAATGCGAAACTCCCGTGTGTAATCATGAAGGTGAACTTACCAATGTCTATCTTGATCAGAAGTGAAACTGAATCAGAAAGCAGTAACATCTGTTACTGATTCCTGATGTAGATAGTTCTATATAAAAAAAATACTGTTACCGTTCTATAGTTTGCAAGCAAATTTGTGTAAAAATGATTTTCAGATTTTTTTTCATTTTAAGTACCCTTCTTTAAGGTACAGTGAAGAGTGTCCGTGCATGTTTCAAAAAAGTACATTTACAGTTAAAATTTGAATTCTTTAGAAAGGTGCTTTAAAGACCATTTTTCTGCACATGTAAAGCCAGCAAGTCTGTTTCTGTTTTGATCAGACATCTGCTTCACTTCTCATGTTTAATTTAGAGTCCAGCTCTAGAATAGGAAGGTTGGTCTTTGATTCTTGCTATAAAGCATGAAACCAAAACAAATGATGTTTGTGTTACTAAGCAGACCTTTTCCTTTTTATTATCAGAACGTGTGTTGGAAAATTTCTCAGTAGTTTGTTTTCAAGTAATGTTACACAGATTCCTTATCTTTGTTGTTAAACATGGGAGGGCAAATATTGAGGTTGGGAAGATGGGTTGGTTTTTGTTTTGGAAAGAATACTGAGATAAAAAGAAATGTTACAGAAAACCTTAACCCTCAACATGAGATGAATTGGCTGGGACTGTGCTTAGAAGTGTGTTTTGCTGTTACTGCTATTTTACTGAATATTATTATAAATGTTTATCTTTAAATATTTCATTATCTTTTGCCACATTGAGAGAATTATTTATAGCTGTGAAAGTAATAATATTTAGACTTTGGAAATCTTTCTTAAGGATTCTCGCTTGCAGTCTGATAGCAGCTTTTTTTTGGTACTGGTATAAAGAGATTGGTTAATAAAACTCAGGTTTTAGGATTCTTGCTGTGTTCTGTCCTGGGATGATCCCAAGTAGGTTTGGGCCCTGTGCGTCAGCTGTACCAGCAGAGACAGGATGAACCACCTTGTGATGCTTCACATCAGGAGACAGAATTGCCCCTGCAGGTCCTTGTCTTTTGCTGCTTTGGAGAGAGCCTGTGTCCCTGCTTGCCATATAATTTCATCTGAATGTCAGAAACTCAGAGGAGTAAGCACGGGCCTCTGCTTCATGGTCTTTACTTATAATGGGTGAAGTAGAGTTTGATTCAGAGGCAAAAGATAAGATAACCACTGGAAATGCCCTGACAAAGTAGTGTTTTTATGATGGCTTGAGAAAAATATACCTTCTTGTTTGAAGTTTACTGCAACTTGGAATTTAGTGTTCTTTCCAAGATAACTTGCAAGAGAATTATTAGAGAGCGTATATAATTTTGTGTTTGCGTATATGTATGCACATGTATATAGACTGTGCGTTTAGTATTTGCTTTATCCCCCCTCATATTAAAAAAAAAACACCTCACCTTGCCTAGTTTAGCTATATTAGTTTTCAGCAATATTCTATGAATAAGTAGTATTTGCAGTTACTGGTTTCTGAAGTGTTTTACTATTTCAGTAAGTCATCCTAATGGCTTGTCATTTCTTATGTTTGGAAAAAAAACCAGAGAATATTTAAATGCATAGCAGAAATGTTTTGGGGGTTTCTTTCCCTTGGTTTTGTTTGCCCTTTCCCTGTTTTACTGGTTCTGTAGTTGACCATATCACTGCAGCAATTCCAGCTCCCTCGTCTTAGGGTGAGAAGTAGTAAAGTAGAGGTTGGCAGCATTTACAGCATTCCACTCTCCATGAGTCCCCATCTGTGGGAGTCCTCCCAGACTTCTGAAGCGAAGAGAGCAAAAATCCCAGACAAACTAATGATGGCTTGGCAGCTCTTTAACCTGGGAGCTTGCATACAGCCCCTGGCTGAAGAGGAGCAACCTGCTGGTTCCTGGTCCAGGATCATGTTCTCTGTGTGGCTTTGGGAACAGCGGTGCTGCCACAACGTGGGGACTGTCAGAAGGGCAGAAACAGAAGGTGGAGGCTACTTCATACTCCTTGCCAAGTGCTGATAGATGGTGTTTTGGGGAGCAGCACAAAACTTCATCGTAGTACCCAGCTGTAGTGACCCTAAAGCTGTTGAGTGTATGACGGTTTAAAGAATGTGACAAGAATTAAGTGTTTTTACATTCTTGTCTTTCATTGTTTCTCAACCCTAGGAAAAGTTATTAAACCCTTTTTCTGCTAGATTTTATCTGCTCTTTAATATGCAGATGTTCTCTTTTTGTAGAGAAAGAAGCTGGAGGCAGGAAAACAGCACAGAACTGTCAGGAGAGGGTTGATGTATTTTGGGGGAGTTTTACTGGTACCATTTATCTGGTGAAATTCATGTAGATATGTTTGCTGTGACTCTTCTTTTACAGGCTCAGAACAAAGAAACAAAAGTTCTGGCTGCTGCAAAAGTGATAGATACTAAATCAGAAGAAGAACTTGAAGATTACATGGTGGAGATTGATATTTTAGCATCCTGTGATCATGCTAATATTGTCAAGCTACTAGATGCTTTCTACTATGAAAACAATCTGTGGGTAGGTATTTTTCCTTCTCTAAGTGTTTTTACTTATTTCAAAAGGTTATTGAAATTACAGTGTTTTCTTTATTAAAAGATCATTTGTCAATCACATTTTGTCTGGGTTGTCAGTATTGGGATAACTACTCAGTTTCAAAACTAATTCTTCAATTGTGAGAATGACTTAGGAAATTGTCACTGTAAAATTGTGTTCCACTGAGTCATTTGGTCGGGGGGTTGAATCTAAAATGTGGAAATTAGCAGTTCATTTTGCTGTACTGAGAGAGTTCTTAATTGGTGCTTATTTGCAGCAGCAGGACTCAGATTTTAATTGCATTAGTACAATTTAGAGTGAGATTCAGAATCCATACCTGAAAAATAAACAATGTGCTGAAAAGGTCAGCCTGTGAAGTATGTATCTTAGATATGAGTGAATCTATTGGCACTTCCAGGAAGGACAGTTTACCACTACTTGAACCATAATTAATTTACTTAAACCTGAGGTATTAGAACCTTGATGTGTGAGAGCATACATATGACTGCACGTCACTCCTCTGCTATATCCTGTGTGTTCACTGGAATAGCCTTAGCTATGACAATACAGTTTTTTCTTCTTGGTGATCCAGTGCAATATTTATAAGTGCTTTTGGAATTGTACAAAGAATACGTGCCTGGGGTTTTTTTTTTAAGAGTTTCTACTGCAAAAAGATACCTAAAAAAATAAAATTTTCTATGGAAAATAAACTTTATCCTTTAGCCACGGAAATGATGGACGTGGAAATATCATATTTCCTCATTTATATTTATTTTGCTAAGCTTAAAACTTTGTGATCTTCATGCAGAGTAAAAGGATATTGTATAAAACAGTGGAATAGTGAAAAAAATCCTATAAAAATGGTCAGTATGAAAGCAAGTATGCATAGAGGCAGAATATGGAACTGAGTGGATAGGCTTTGCTGGCAGAATGAAGATAGAAGAGGGGTAAATAGTTTGAAAATAAAGTTGTAACTACGTAGTTACAGTGAAATGCAGGGGCATGAGAACAACAAAGAGAAACTTTAATGATGTAAGTAAACTGAATTTAGTGCAAGGAAAAAAAGAGAAGAATGGTAGTTGGGCATAAAATAGTACACTTGATTTATGGGTTTAGAAACATGATTTCTTTATCAAAGAGACCTTTGTCAGCTCAAACAGCAAATTTAGAGACATTTCTGATTTACAATTTCCCACACTTGATTTAGTTGGCATGTATAAGCATGTAAATGGAATAATGTTTAAAGGACTTACACAGAGTTGTATTATATAATACATTTGTTGTTGTCATTGTGAGGATTAATTGCCATAGTAATTTGAAGTAATATGTGACATAAGTGGTGTATATATAATTGTTATGGTATAAGGTATAGTTTGAGATTTCCTCTTTTATGGGCAATTATACTCCGATTTTAAAATTACTCTAAAGAAAACAAATAAGATATTATTTCTCAATATTGACTGACTGACAAGAAATACTTATTATCTGTCAGGCTGAAAATTACAATTTAATGTTTAAAGTTCAAATTAAAGAAAAAACACATATGGAAGAGTGGGATATCAATCTTGAATGACCTTTCCTCTTTCTTGCTCTCCTCATTCCCTTTGTCCGCCCTCTTTTTCCTTTGTGTATGTACTTTCTGTCCTTTTTGTCAGCATAGTTTGTACTTAAAAAGAGTTGCAGTTCATTTTCATTTCAAATGCAACTCAGAACTGGAGATGGACTTGTTCTAGTAAATTCTGGGATGAAAGCCTTGATGTATTGTAGGCATGATTGAAAATGAAGGAAAATTATTGTAAACATCTGAATTCAGTAATTTTCTTTAGCTTTTAAGAGTATTTTTCTGTATTTTTGTCTTGTCTGAAACAATATAAGAGATAGCATCTGCTAATGGAAAATCATTTAGCTCTTGGACTTTTCAGTCAGGGAGATTATAGTATAGAAGTAGAGCTTAATAATCAAGAAATGAGTTTGCAGGGATTATGTAAATCACATTACAAAGAGTAGGTTTAAGCTGACTGTTTCATTATGTTTTATAAGTTTTTGTTATGTTATTTTATATTTGAATTAAAACTTTTGTCTGAGGATCTCCAAGTATTTTTCAAAGAATTTGCTTGAGCAGCACAGCCCTACTTTTAGCTGGGTAAGAATACCAATATTTTGCAGGTTAGTAAAGTAATTTGTAGAGGCAAAATAGTCTGAAACTCTGATCTCTCAGTAATGCTCCCTTAATCAATGATTCAGTTCAGTGGAACGGTTTAATTTCTAATTTCCGTATTTTATTTGTTTAAATACAGATCCTGATTGAATTTTGTGCAGGAGGAGCTGT
Source organism: Empidonax traillii (assembly GCF_003031625.1). NCBI lineage: Eukaryota > Metazoa > Chordata > Aves > Passeriformes > Tyrannidae > Empidonax > Empidonax traillii. The sequence goes on along the minus strand of NW_020955767.1, from coordinate 444,000 downwards.
AGATGCAGTCATGTTGGGTAAATAAATTGTTTCAAATAATAAAGTTAACACCTTATAATATATATTCTAAGAGATATTTCATATGAGTATTGTTTTGATATGCAAATATTTCTGTAATTAGTGTGCTATATATGTTGAACGTTGGGGTTTAGAAATTAGTATTTACACCTATACCTATGGACATTGTAACTTCTTAAATTAGATTTATTTTTCTCTCAGTTTTAAAGTGTTTATTTACTTTCTAACAACATTTTTGTCTAGATCCTTTGAGTAAATGTGAAGAGTTGTTTTCATATGCTTATGAAGCTCTCTGTTGTTATAACGTAGTCTGTATGAGCCCTTTTCAGATCTCATTCTTCCTCTTCACTGCCACCTTCCAAATCAGGTTGTGATAATTCATTATATTGCATCTACCTTAAAGTTAGATTTTTTGGTGCTTATTCCTCAAATTAGGTGAATACTAATACCATTTAAGTAAAGGATCTGGTCTTTAGCATCTCTGTGTACCACACAGAAGAATCAATCTCTGAACTGTATAGCTTTTTCACAGTTCAGATAGGTGGGGATGCATAACTTGATAATGAGGAGGGGTTTGGGTTCAAGGCATGAAATTTTTACTGAAAGGAACGAGTATTATAAGGTAGAATTTTTTTCTGACATTTGATGTTTAGAATCTGCCAGATAAATTAATTTTCACATATATTACTATGCTGATTGCTACGAACACATAACGTAAAATGCAGAAATGAGATTATTTCTGTCTCTGTCTTGTAGAGCTTGAAAGGCCATTAACAGAGCCACAGATCAAAGTGGTGTGCAGGCAGACACTGGAAGCACTGAACTACTTGCATGAAAATAAGATCATCCACAGAGATCTTAAGGCTGGCAATATTCTTTTCACATTAGATGGAGACATTAAACTAGGTAAGCACGTTGCATATACAAGACTTTCCCAGAACTTGGCGTAGTCTTTTAATTGTGTTTTCCTCAGGCTGTAGTTTGTCAGAGTTCATTATTTACGTACTGAAATACCAATCTAGCAATGAGGGGTTTTTCAAAAACAAGTGGTTTGCTACTATCAAGGTAAAAAAAAAGCTTGAACAAATATCCTGACGATACTTGGCACATCTTTCACGCTTCAAAATCAGTGAGGGTAGGAGTTGTGTCAGTATCTGCACCAAGTTGCCTACAGTCAGACACAGCTCCTACTGCTTCTTAGTATAACATTCCTACTTACAGTTGCCTTTACTATGGTAACGTCAGAACTTCCCTTTGAAGTTGTTAGTTTGGAAAATGAACACTCTTTAATATCACCAAAAACCAGTAGCTAGTACTGTTGTCTCTCCCTTTATTGAGAGAGGAGTAATTATCTTAATTACTTATCTTAGTGTTTTTATGCCTTTGTCAATTGTTCGTTACACTGAAATTAGGACAGAACAGTCTGGAAGAAAATTAATACGAGCTTACTGTTGTTGATTCCTGCTTTTTAATCTAAGAGTCATCCACATTTTCACTCTGATGTGATAGGGAATCCGTGAGGATTCCTCCATACAGAACTGACAAAGGACTACTGATGGTGAATAGCATCCCTTCATTGAGCCAGGAAAGGAGAGGAATTATCTGGATCCACTTTGTTTCGGGGCAAATTTGTATAAGCTGTCAGCCTTTGCAGCGGCTCTACCCACAGTTCCATGACATTGCAGCTCACACTCACGTTTCAGAACCTTCTCTCTGCATGGGGTGTGTGATTAGGTGTATTTCTTTGGAAGCACGTTACACAGAGGGTAAAGGTAAGGAGAATCAGAATATCAGCAGAGTGAACTGGGGCCCTGAACTCCCAGCCTTGCTACAGACAATCCTTGTAAATGTAAACAAGGTACGTCCAAAGTCAGAAATATGTCTGCTCCCTAACTCGTACTGATCCAGAGTCTTGGCAAGGTTCAGGGCATCATCTCTGGTAAGAAGATGAGAATATTTAAGAACTTGCTTTGCTGTATTGATCAGTTTAGTGAGTCTGTGCTCTTTGCATGGATCCCCTTCCACAAGACTGTTGCCTGTGGATATACTCCTTGCATCTGCCTTTCTTTTAATCTGCAAAGAACATGTAACTTTATTGTTTTAGCTTTTCTACAAACCCTGAAGATTTAGTGATGGACTGGGGGTCATAGGCCTTATTTTTAAAAGTAATAGAACTGCTATCTTAGATTCTTAGTACTGCTGTAAAAGAAACCACAGATCATAGCAGGAGTCTCATGGTCAGAGCGAGTCATTTGTTTCTGTTCATCTCCTCACATGACCTGGCTTCTCCTCACACAGACTTGGAACTATTTTAAGATTTTGTCAAGCTTAGCTGATACACAGCACCTTGCAGGCTCTCAAGATACGACTTAACAGTTCACACCACAGGGAGTTTTCTTCCACACTTACATTTAGCGTTGCATTCAGGATTGCTAATTAAGATTTCTGAAAAAAATATTTGCTTTAGCTTTGAAAAGTGTACAGTGTGATTTGAAGTAGCATTTTACTACTTTTAAACTATTTGTATTTTGATTCTGCTATACACAGAAATGGGTAATTCCTTGTTTTACAGATCCGTAAATGACAAATTTCCTTTATTGCACTTTATTTGTATAAGGATTTGAGTTTTATTATTTCAGTATCTCTAGTCCTTCAAGATTTCAGATTTTGCATTTGAACCATTGCAGAAGTCCTTTTTTTTTTTTTTTCACACAGCACAATTACATTTCTCAAATGTTGAGCCCATCAAGTAATTTTGTACAGATTAAAGATGGCAACATATGGCTATTTTTGTCCCTTTGCTCTAATCTCTAGATCTTCATTAACAAAACTACATCTATAATAAGCATACAACAGCTATTTAAATGTCTTTTTTTTTTTTTAGGTGAGAAATGTAGTGCTTTGTAGATAAGTAATTGCAAAGATAAAGTTGTGTTTTGGTTGGATATTACATCAAAGGTGGATATGTAAGCTTTCAGATATTTGATGTAAAGTGAAAATCATGTGAAAAGAAACCTATAACATAAAGGAAAAATAGTACTTCATGAGAATCTGAGTCCTGAAATTAAAAATTGAATGAGCTGTCGAATTGAAGAGTTAATGTCATGTCTGAGGAATACAGACTTCATAGGCTAAAGAAAATAGTTTCTAATTAAAATAATTTAAATCAGTTATTCTTATAGTAAATACATATATTGCTCTTGTCCCACGCAGCCCAACAGTAGCACGACTTTTTGTTTTAGAAATGGCAAATAAGTTTTAATCGAAGTCTTGTGTTAGAAATGCTCTAAAACCTTGGCACTTAGCTATCCAAACACAATATTTTTATTTCACTTTGAAGTTTTAATACCTCTGACTGCTTGCTCTGGGATAATATAACATTGAAAATACAATTATAAAATAAAAAATATAATACGTTTTCCACCACCCCATTAATAGTATTTTACTGTTTGCTTTAAGCGGATTTTGGAGTGTCAGCTAAAAACACAAGAACAATACAAAGAAGAGACTCTTTTATTGGTACCCCATATTGGTGAGTGCACTGTTTCGCTGACTTTTTAGGAAGAACTCATAACTTAATACTACTTTATGTTATTATTACAAGCTTGGTAAATATTGTGTAAATATATTAAATGAGGGTAGAACGTGCTTCTTCAGTGACTGTACGTATTTAGAATGTTCTCAGAACAGATCAGAATGCATTTTCTAATCTGGTACTTCGTTCTTCTCTTCGCAGGATGGCTCCAGAAGTAGTGATGTGTGAGACCTCTAAAGACAGGCCTTATGATTACAAGGCTGACATTTGGTCTCTTGGCATTACTTTGATAGAAATGGCTCAAATAGAGCCACCTCATCATGAATTAAATCCCATGCGAGTGCTTCTGAAAATTGCAAAATCTGATCCTCCCACCTTAGCACAGCCTTCAAAATGGTTAGTATTTTATTTACAACTTTCCCACCCCAGTCTGTAGGTTTTGAGTGCAAGGCATGCCAAGCTGTCTTTTTGCTAAACTTCACATGTGTGAGCTCTGTTAAACTTTGTGGTCTGGCTTTATATCCTGTGGAGGTTTGTACATGTGTACACACACATAGACATCTGCTCACACAATTGGAACTGGGGGCTTTTTGTCATAGTTGTGTATAGAACCTTTTATACAGAAGTACTTTGCAGATTTTGCATTAAAATGCATGTGAAATAGCTTTTTATAAATGCAGTAACAGATCTGAAGACCATCTGAAAAAAAAGATTGTGTAAAAGGAGACTAAAGCATTTTTAGACTAAGAAAATATTTTTAGAAGGCGTTATATAGTTGGTCAATTTAATACCTTTACATGGTTCAGTTAGTAGTGTAGTAGATGTGATGTATTAAAAATGCAGAACAAAAAATGAACTCTTCTATTAACGGACCAACAGTTTAAAGGTTGTATTTGTGCCACGGTGGTCTTGGCATTCCTCTTTGTTTTTCCCTGAATCAGTAGAAGAACCTGGACTTGCAGTGTAGATTCATGGGAAAGAAGAAGAATATTTCAGTATATTTTTGTCTGATGTTAAGACAGAAGAACAACCGCTACCTGTTTGCTTTTCATGTAGGTCATCAGATTTTAAAGATTTTCTGAAGAAATGTTTGGAAAAGAATGTAGATGCAAGGTGGAGTGCAACTCAGCTGTTACAGGTAGGAAGAGTTAATTGTTCAGAACTGTTGTTTAAAGGCAAGCATATTTTGTACTTTTTAAAAGCAGAGCAGTATTATAGTAACTATTTAAATTATTTCAAATTGAGTGTTCATACACAACCTGCTTTTAAAATTGATGCATTGATCCTTAATTGATAAAATTTGGTTAAATGATGCCGAGTGCAGATCAGATTACTTGTTTAACATATTTTGATGTGATATAACTAATTACTTAGTGTAAGTAATTATACTTTGATAGCTGTAGTGGATGAAGGAGATATTTATGTGTGTAGTCAGCTGCTGACAGGTGTTCTAAAAGCTTTAGCACTCAGCCCTGCCCTGTAATGCTGTCACTGCAGAACAGGAATAGATGTGAGCAGGTACATTTGATTCTGTTTAACGTCAGCACGCATTTACTTCATCCACAATCCATCTGCCATATGTTGAGTAGACTTAAGCAGCAGGGCCAAGCAGAGAAAGGAGATTCAGACAGTAGGAGAACAGGTACCTCTTTGCTCTTAAGGAAAAAAGTAGAATTCCAGTTTGTGTTAGAAAAAGTTGTTCTAAGGACAAAGCACGTTTTGTTCTAGAAAGAATAATCCTAGATAAAGCTTATCAGGAAATAATTTAACTGTGGAACTGAAATGAAAGTTGTTTCCAAGAAAAATAACCTTTTTAAAAATATTTCTACTTCTATTCTTTGGATTGTGAAAAAGGTCAGTATGAATGAATTATTTATATTTTTAGCAAGTTTGTTAAACTCCTTACACAATATGCTTGAATACAAATGTTTTGATTTTCAAGACTTCAGCAGAAAAAATGTATTAGGACAGTTATGATTTATGTTAATTGTGAATCTTGAAATTTAAGAGAACCACAGTAACGTTTCTCTGAAGTTGTATTTCTTTCAAGTTATGATTTTCCCACTGTGTACAGTGAGGTCAGCACTTAATATTGTGCTTATTTTTTTATTTTCACAAGCATCCATTTGTTACTGTTACTTCCAATAAACCGATAAGAGAATTGATTGCAGAAGCAAAGGCTGAAGTTACAGAAGAAGTTGAAGATGGTAAAGATGAGGATGAAGAAGAGGAAACAGAGAATTCTCTGGTTAGTTTAAAATTTGCTTTTTTAAATATGCAATCTGCAGTTTACCATGGAGAATTCAGTTTCTCCATGTACAAGCTGACTTTTGCAGGAAATCTTCTAAAATTAACATCATAAACATACTCTAACCTTATTACAAAATAAGTAGTCAACTATTTCAAAATTAGCATGTTCTTAAACTCCTACTAATAAATAAGAAAGACTAACATCTTCATTTTTTTACATATATACGTGATATATTAAAAACGGGATACTGCTTTTTGTGTGAATGGTTTTAAGTCAAAATGACTAGATGAACGAGTAAACCTACATTTGTATTCCATGAAGTGTTTAAAAGATTAAGAAAGATTATTTGTCTATTATGCTGTAAACTAAGTTTGTGATTTTACAGCGTGGCTCTCAAAGAAAAAAAAAGAAAAGCCAAAACCCCCAATATTTTACAAAGGCAGGATTGCATTTATGGATGTATTTCTGGAGATGCTTTAAGAATCTTACCAGGCAAATACGGTTGCTCAGAGGGGAAAGCCCCTTTGTTCAGTGATGGGGTGGCAGGTTGCAGAGTGCACAGGCCGTGTGCTTCCTGACCTGACTGGTGCAAGTGCCCAGCACCATCAGGACCTGCCATTACCAGCCAAATGCAGGAGCAGATCCCTTCTTTTCCTCCTCTCCCATCACCGTGCTACTCACATCCCCTGACCTTCACACCCCACTCCCAGTCCACCCCAGCAAATCTCCAAGCGTTCATTCCCACCAGCTTCCTCCAGGACTTATTCTCCATCTCCTGAGGATCATCCACCACCTCCTCCCGCTGATGCACCGCGAAGCCATCAATCCCTAGGAGGGCTGGAGTGAAGTCCGCCCTGTGACTCAGTTAAATATCTCAAAAGCAGCATTTTAAGGAACTGTGAGGTAGATGCGTTCACGTTATTTACTTGTGGTAGCTTTAAACACTGCTTGGAGATCAACACTAAGCTTTTAGAGTAATTTTGTGAAGAAATATTTGAAATGAAATTTCAACTTTAAAGGAATTGTTTTCTATATGCCTGGGAAACCAGCAAGGCAAGAAATGCACAATCAAACCTGTGCTTGCTGCAACAGCTAACCTGGGATGTTCCCAGTGGCAAATCGGGAGCCTGATCTGCAAATTACAGGGTTCTGACAGTAAATACAGACAGAGAGATATCGCAATCACTTTGAAGAGTGAAAGGTCAATTATGGCTAAAATGGTGCTTTATTAGTATATTCTTTTGTATGTCTGTATGTAATCTGATAACATTCACATTCTGACAGCAGCAGTTTCTACAGTGAGGTAACTGTTTCTGTTCTAGTTCTGTATTGCCGCTTAATCAGATCTGCTGGAAGTTTTCACCATTTTAATAGAGTTTTACATGATTAAAAAAACAGATTAAAAAATTCCAGACATTTTTAACAAAGAACACAAAGTGAAGTAGAAGAAGGTCTTAATATTTCATTTTATCAGTGCTGCACAGTTTATTTCTAGCCAAAGCTACACAGTTTGTTTCTAGCCAAACTGGCACAAAAATGTGTCTTTCAAATCCAACTGTAGCTGGTACTGTTGAAGAACTGAACTGATAAAAAAAAAAAGAAGTGTGAAAAGAAAAAGACTCTTAAAGCGTGGCTGATGACCATAATCCCTTTCCCTCAATCACAGTGTATTTTATTCAATTAGGAGATATGGAAGAGGGTTTTTGTGAAACTTTCTGTTCAGAGCCTGTCTGCAGTTTGTGCGCTTGTTCTGTGGTAATACCAAGTGAAGTACTCTGAGGTTATCAAATTCTTTGCCTGTAAATACAGTATTAATCTCTGTTCAGATATTCTTCCATAGAGCTGTGCTTTGATTAAGTTACAAAATGTTAAAGTGTTTCTCTTCCTTTAATTTTTTAGCAGTTACCTGCAGAGAAGCGTGCATCCTCCGACCTTAGCATTGCCAGCTCTGAGGAGGATAAACTTTCACAGAATGCCTCTGTCCTGGAATCTCTCTCCGAGAAAACAGGAAATAATGCAATTGAGGACAAAACAACTGGGGATGAATCTGAGGACATTAAATTTAGGAAAGCAGGTGATAAGATATGTGATATGACCATTAATGATATTAAAGTACAAAATGGTTCTGTGCCAACTGGTGAAGATGAGCAAGGCAAAATAATGCCAGCAGGAAAGGACACAGAAAGCCTGGAAAAACCAGATAAGGATACAGAACCCCAGAAAGCAGGGAAAGAACTTGAAGTGGTAACAAAATCTGAAATAAAGAATGAACCTGTAATAGAGAAAGAAAAGTCCACGGCAAATGAACAAGCAGAAGATAATAAACTGAAAGGAGTACCCACAACTGAAAACAGTGTAGAAGATGAGGAAGGCATTTCTAAGGAAAGTGGTGAGAAAGAAGAGGAGAACAGAACAGATCTCTTGGGACTTAAAGAAGAGAAGGTCCCTGTAGAAAATAAAAACACAGAGCAAAAGGAGAATAAAGATGAAGAGCGGAAAGAGGCAACAATAGACACCACTACAGAAACTGTACCTAATGCTACAGTTGAAGTGTCTGATGAAGAAAAGGAATTAATAAAGCACGGAATTGACAACATTAAGGAGATAGGTGGTATTGCTGAAACACCGATCAGTGATGGGGATAAAATACCTGAGCTGGAGGATAAGCCAGTGGAAAGTCAGGCTAAGCAGGTCCATGAGATAATCAGCTCTGAGGAAACTCTGTCAGAAAGCCAAGATAAAGTGATCAAAGTAGACGAGAAACCGGCAGAAAGTGAAAATGAGGATATTAGTAATATAAGCAGTACGGAGGAAGCAAAGATCAAAGACTCTGGAAAAGATGTCGTAGACCAGAAGGCAATACAGAGCAAACCTGAGGATGTTTCTAAAGTGGTGGATAAACTGACTGATATGGACCAAAATTCAGGAGAGCGCAGAGCTGAAAATATCCAGGAAAACAACATTCAGACAGCCAAAGAACGTTTGGAAGTTACTTCTGATGAAGTAACGAAGGATAAGCTTCAAAATGCTGTCAGTGAACAAGCTGATGACTCTGAAGTCGCTCCAGTCCCCAGTATTAGTATTAGCACTGAAGAAAATGAGAAGGTCAAAACGGATAATCGAGGCAATACTGAAACTTCCCAGCAGGTAGAGCCGGAGAATTTGAAGGAAAATGATGCCGATTCAGGCACTGGTTCTACAGCTGATAACAGCAGCATTGATTTGAACTTGTCAATTTCTAGTTTCCTTAGTAAGAACAAAGAGACAGGATCAATATCTTTACAGGTAAGTGTAAGCAATCATGTATTTTTTAATGTAAAATCTCATGTGAGTGTGACCCTAAAATTACCTCCAAGTTTGATTTGTGCTGCAAAGGAAAGTGTTGAGTGAGAAACTAGTGTGGCAAATTGTAGAAACCAAAGTATTCTAAATTGCACAGCATAACAATGTCTGGATTTTGCATGTTTATGCTAATTATTTTCTTCATTTATTGCATAATGGTATTTTAAAAAGGTGGACTAGCATATAAGAGGAATTCTAACAATATTAAATGTGAGGAATTGGGAGTGGCTGTAGTTCAGAGCTGATATGCAAGAAGTTCAGTTCAATGCCTTACTCAACACAGAAATCCCGTTTAATGGGAAAAATCTCCTGTCACATCTAATCTTATATTGAATTCCTGTCGCTTCCATCTTCTGTCTCTCTGTTTAGGTGTGGGAGACCCAAGGCAGATATTCTGTTGGGTTTGTTTATTCCAAACATTGCTTCTGTGGCTGTGCTGTGTCAGTGCAGCGATGCCATTATGAATGAGCTTATTCAGAGGAAGCACATTCCAGACTGTGAACTTTATTTATATCTTTATACTAATATGATTGTAACCATACTAAGGTAGTGACTGTGTAATATGAGTTTGAATGGAAGAAAAACAAACCTAGAAAACCAATCAAACAAACCCCCCATAGCTTGGCATAGCTGTGCTAAACATGATTTCAGGGTGTTTGCAGTAGCCCTGACACAGTGGAGATGCAGTTTCAGCTGGGGTGTCTCTTCTCTTGTAATGAAACAACAGCAGCTTTGAGAATTGAGATTTCTTCAGTTGTCAGCAATCTCATCACATGATTTTTGGCCAATATATATGAATAAAAAAATGAGACTAGCTCATTTATTTCCAAAGCAGAAGTAAGCAGGTGAGTAAGTTATTATTCTGTTTTGGAACTGTTTTTCAGAATTAAATATCTTTTTTTGGTGACTGAGAAAATCATGGTCAAAAGCAAACAGGAAATGTAGCTGTCTTCAGCTCATGAAAATAAAACTGCATCGGTTTTGTTCAGAGTTTATCTAGATTAATTGTTTTCTTCTGACACTTTGGATAATCAATAATTACAGTTTTCCTTTGCTGACTAGAGAAAGTTTCAGTTCATTAGAATGTTTCAAGTTCTCACTTGAGATACCTGATAAGTGAGAAGAACTCCTGAGTACTATATAGTAGACATTCACAGAAATATTTGATCCAATTTCATATTAAGAAAAAGGAGAATAAAGAATATAAGTTAAATAAGTACGGAATAACTTACCAATGCTTCTTTTAGGAAACCAGAAGACAGAAGAAAACGTTGAAGAAAACTCGGAAGTTTGTTGTTGATGGAGTAGAAGTGAGTGTAACCACATCAAAAATAGTTACTGAAAATGACTCGAAAAGCGAAGAAATGCGATTCCTACGGTAAGTGTTTCTATAAAGTTTTCAAGAGGTTAGCAGCTAATTTTTTTTCTCTTTGAATTAGAAAAGTGGGCTAGTGATCTTATTCCAGAAATACTTAGGGATTAATTTACAGTATTTTTTTAGTAGAAAGGAATGTAAAGCGTTTCTTCCTAAGACAATCAATCAGTCGGTTTTGGTCCTTTTTGTCTTTTGTAGTTTTCCTCTTGTTTTGCTTTCCCATCAATATTAAGTGATTCTTTTTCCTTATTAGACGTCAAGAGCTAAGAGAGCTAAGACTTCTTCAGAAGGAGGAGCAGAGAGCCCAACAGCAACTCAGTAACAAGCTTTTGCAACAGCGAGAACAGATGTTCAGACGTTTTGAACAGGAAATGACAGTGAGTTTGTGGATTTTGGTGCTCTTAAAATACAACATCTTGATGGAGTAGGCAGAATACTGCTAGCAGCAATCAGGTGTTTCTTTTTATGATGGCTGTAGCTTAACCTTCTTTGTTGCTAATAAAAAGCAGTATTTTGCATTGGGGGGTGCCCAGCTTGTGTGCTGGAACTTGCCTGCCAGAACAGTTCATCAGGGCCATTCCCTGCCGTGGTACAGCATTCACTAAACAGAGCTTAGTTTCCAAAAAAAAAAAAACCTGCCAAATTATTTTCACAGAGCAAAAAGCGCCAGTATGATCAAGAAATAGAAAATCTGGAGAAGCAGCAGAAGCAGACGATAGAGCGCCTGGAACAGGAGCACACGAACCGCTTGCGGGATGAGGCCAAACGCATCAAAGCAGAGCAGGAGAAGGAATTGTCCAAATTCCAGAACGTGCTGAAAAACAAGAAAAAAGAGGTAAGAGACGATGACAATATAGAAAATAAGGAGTATGGACGTAGTAAACAGTTGAGATTAGGTCTCCCAGAAGGCTTGTCAACTGACCTGTGGAAGTGTTACTAGCAGTCAATGTTGTTTCATTTGTTTTACTGCCTAAAGTGAAATACAAACAGCTGACTGGAAGACTGAGGTATTGACTTAATCTAGAAAACATCACCATGTTAGAAGACTTTATTTTTCACAGAATATTTAATAAAGTATTTTCTTAAAGATTGTGAAAAATATTTGAGTTTTCTACTTTAAACAAATCCAACTATGGCTACTTAGTAAATACTTATCAGATTAGAATTTCAAAGACAATACAGTCTTGATTATTACTGAGAACTACTTTAATTTCAGATGTGTTTCTTTTTTGTTAGTGTAATTTGTTAGATTTTCATCGAGAGTGTGCTGTTATTGTTTAGAATTTCTTTATATGAAGTGAGAGCAGTAACATGGATTTGGCTTTTTAGCTCAAAAAAGAAAGCCAGGAGAGAGAAGTGTGGATAACCTAAGATCTCTTACAGTTAATCTCATACGTGTCATACAGTTAAGGCAAAATGAATGACAGCTGACAATGACACCTTGTGCTATTAATTTGCTTGCATTAGAGTAAGAGAAAGTATGTGATTCCATGTAGATTTTGCATCTTAAAAGCTGTTTTATTTCATTTTTGGATCAATTGTATAGTGCCCATTTATATATGAATGGCTCTAGTGTTTGCTCTAATAGTTCCTAGACTCAGAGATTACTTTAGAAAGCTGTAGTGTCCATGCTTATGCATAGAATGATCCTGTAGCACAAAACTGCATTAAAGAAATAAGTTGTATTCAGTTTGAACCGTATGCTCAAATGTAAATAACAATTTTTCTTCTTTTGTGGTACCTCTTGCATTTTTGAGTCTCTCTCTATTTACTGGTGATTGGGTCCTACATGGGAAAGCGGGGAGAATTTTACTTATTGCTCTGAGCTAAAAGCAGTTCTTTCATGGAAACAGGAGTAGCATGTGGTGATTTGGACTCTGTTTTCTTATGATGCTTCCACTATTAAACAAACAGGCATTTGTTTCTGGGTGCGTAGTTTTGTGTTTAAAGCTTAAAAAGGCGATGTACAGTTTGGAGGAAAATGCAGCTGGTGCTCTAAAACTGTCCATGCTACACTGGAGTGTGCAATGCTACATTTTTATAAGTCTCAAAACCAAATAAAACACATTAGCAAATTAACAGATTAATAGTCAGTTGATTTAGCCAGGTTATATTTAGAATCTTTCAGCTAATCTAGTCTAATTCACCTTGAACTGAAACACGTTCCGTCCCAGCATATGTCACGAATAGTTTCTTGAAAATGTAGTTATTGGTGGGTTTTGCTTTAAATTCTTCAGAACCAAACACTTGCAACCAAATAATACTTTGCTTGTATTATTGTTTTAAAGACATAACCTGTGTAGATGTCATTTATGGTTGGAGACACTAATAATGGCATCTTGTAAATTCAAGTTACAGACAGTGTCAGAAATAGCTGTTTTTCAGTGGAAGTTTAAAAAAACTTCCAACTGTTTTTCACAGTTTTACCATGAGGTAAACATACTCTGTAGTTCTTTTGCCGCAGTGCTTCAAGAAAATACCACTTTTGCAGGTGGTGATTTTCTTAACTATTGACTCTTCTGGCTGCTGCATGGAAACACAAGCGAGAGACTCCAATTCTGAGAGCACAGGGCAGCATTTGCATGCAAAAAGCGGCTGGCACATCCCTCCTTTCTGCACTGCTGGCATGCATAAAGCACCTACTGTTCCTTCTCTTTTCATTAAGCTCTTTTCACTAAACTAACATCCCTGCCACTGAAGTAAATGCATGCTTCCCAGTACCTCTAGTGCTTGACCTGCATGTCCTGTGTTCACAGTAATGCTTGCTGTGGAGAAAAAGTGTTCTTTTTGCCACCTTCTGCATGCTTATATACACTGTAGGTTTTATGTGAAGTGGAGAAAGCACCAAAAGAGCTGAGAAAAGAGCTCATGAAACGCAAGAAAGAGGAGCTTGCACAAAGCCAGCATGCTCAGGTAACAACGGCAGCTTCAAGCTACTAAAATACAAAAGGCAGCAGTATTCACACAGCTTGATGATTTCACTTCTTGTTGTTGTTGAGTGAATATGGAACTTAACTCAAACTAACCCTCCGTACTGCTCTCTTCCTTCGAGTGCTCCCCTATCACATCTCTCAGACTAAACTGGGTAGACATGTAGGAGCAGCAGTTCCCGGGTTTGTAATGGTTTGCGTGCTGTACTGAACAAGAAGGGTAATTCTCTACAGCAGGTTTATTTACTGTGCTTTTACGAGTGGTAAGTACCCCACGGGTCCCTCGGATTTTAAGGGTTGCAGTCAGAAGTAAGTTTTGAACAACACAAGTGCAGGGGAGGAAAGTGTATGTAATATGTAAGCACGAGGCATCTTGTTTATAGAAGCAGAACAGATTAGGTAAAATGTTACTTAAATGTCAAAGTGTAGGTGTACGGAAACGTTGCAAGACATCATCTACAATTTCGTGCCTTCAGACTCGCTGCTTTTTTATGACCCAGCTAAAAAGAGGGCAAGTATTTTAGAAAAATATTGGCTTTGTGTTGGCCACAGCTTGTACAGAATGAGTTTCAACCACAGCAGAGCAGGTTTGGGCTAAGAACTTAAAGATTAAATGTTTATTTGAGTGGCCTAGTGGAAAATAATAGCAACTTTATTCGATTATGTGTTTAAGAGGGGATTTCCCAGGATAGAATGGGATGGAATTGCAGTGCTCTCCTCATACCAAAGATACCTGTCTCTGAATTTTTTCAGGAAACAAATCTCTAGTTTTTCACAGTGTTTGTAGCAACTTGTTTTATTTCGTTTTCTGGTTTCTCTTTGTTAAAGAGAGGTGAAAGAGAAAATTTAAAATGTGAGATATCCTTACTTGGAATGATAAGTACTAGACAGGGTGCAGATGTTTAATTTTAGAATATTGTCAGCATCTACTTCTGTGATGAGCCTTGACATTTTAAATGCTTATTACTAACACACACCAGGTATAATTTCTTCCTTTTTTTAAGAATAAAAGTATATTTCATTATATCATGACATAGGAAGTACATTGTGTCCCACAGGGCGTTGCTCAGGTTATGATTCAGTCTTTTCAGTTGTCTTCATGTACGCTTTTCAACGCACAGATGCAGGATGTAAGTCTTAAAATGCAAAACAACCAAAGTTTTATTTTCCTAACTTTCCAGATGCGTGTCTTCTCCTCTCCTTCTGATCATATGTGCTGATCAAATTTGTAATTATGCACTTTTCATAGTCAAAAGGTCAAAATTACGTTAGTTACTTAGTTTGGGCAAGACACTGAGGTTTCACACATGCAATATAATACTGTTCTCTTTTATTATTTGTTCAGCACATGTGAAAAACATTGTGTGACTTGTATGCTGTGTGTGCAGTGAAACTATGTATTTTAAAGATATCTGAGTTTATTTTAAGATACTTATTGGGCAAAACCAAGTGGTAACTTGAAAAAAGTGAGCTGTCTTGCTCTGTCTGCCTTTGAAACAACCTACAAGTTCTTTGGTAAACTCGATGACCTTTATTTTGTGTGGTACTTGGGTAGATGTGGGAAGTGGAAAGGCCAGAGTGTTTCCTGAGATTGCCTGGTTTATCTTATAGTGCTAGCAGGTACAAAACTTCCTAAGATTTAGAGAGAAGAGCAATGATATTTAAATGATTGTGTAGAACTCAAGCCTAATCACTTTTTGACCATGACCACACCAGAACAGCTTTCCCCTTCTCCCTTCAAATCAAAAAACTCCCAGCAAATTAAACACTGTGTTAATTATGTGTCTGCACCCTCAGAAAAATAAACTTGTAGTCTTATCCTTTTCATCTAGAAAAGGAAACAACAGTATTTTTCATCGTTTCATGTATTTGATTAGTATGTCTGACTTAATTTACAGACATCACCTCCCAGTTCTTTCTGTACCCCCAGGTCTGTCTCTGTCACCTTACTTCACCTCTGGTTTTGTATTACCTTTCTCAGTGTAACTGCTGTCCACTGAGAGAGATGAAAGCCTCATCTATTAATAACTTTCCGTGAAGATGAAAACCAGGATTCTTCTGGTCATGATAAAAAGTACTTTAAATGAACATTTAATTTCACCTGACAGCTCTTTTTAGCAAGTACCATAAGTTCGGTAAAAAAAATAAGAATAGCTCAGAACACCTTTCCACTGATCAGGTGCAGCCCAGTTTTCCCATCTCCCTTCCAACAGACCATCTTTAGTGCTGCTTTGTTGTGCAGAGCAGCAGGTGCTTCAGCAGCTCCCCTTGGCTCTGACAGGACATTGAATTGTCCTTTTTTTGACCTTGATGTGGTTTGATAGAAGCATCTCATTTAACTCCCTGTTCTTACAGGGGGGGGTGTGTGCATGCTGTCATGCTTGTGGCTGTGGTTTGCAATAGCTGCAAGAAGAAAGGCAACAGGAAAGTTGTTTGGGGAGGGGGATGTGGGGGGATTCCTTCTGCTGCCTGCTTTTCATGAGGGGATGCAACAGCGATACGCCTGGATAAAGGGAAGATGCAGGTGATATGGGGGCTGCATCAGGCAGGTGGTAAATCACTTTGCAAGGAGCCAGCTCAGCTCGGGTGTGTGGGGTTACAGCCCTGCAGAACCATGGAGTGTCTGCACAGTGGACCTGCAGAACTCCCTGCCTCAATACCTCTGCCTTCAGGACAAGATAAACCACACAAATCTTAAACCCATCTGTGTGAATAAATAGGCTTTAACTAATCACCCACAGCAAAACAACCATGCATACTTTTATTTCCTTACCTACATGAATAATTAACCCTTGATAGAATGAGATCAACTTTATACTGAGCACTTGTGTTTGCTAGCTCTGAACCTGCAGCTTGTTCTGAGGAGAGACAAGAGATGGAATGAATTGCAGATTGCTGGCTGGTTTGTTGCCTTTGGTCTTACTTCTGAAGGTATTATTTAAATATTAAATATGCTCTTACTTACTCTGTACATAGAAAATACACAAGACGGATGATTTGATAGTCAAGGCATGCTAGCTCAAAATTTCATAGATGCATTTGTTTTCATATATAGCTAATGCTGAGAGAACTGGGAGTTTCATTCAAATGTAATATGGTTAGAAGAACAAAATTTAATTTACTTTTATTGGTTTTTACCAGGAGCAGGAGTTTGTGCAGAAGCAGCAACAAGAACTGGATGCATCTCTGAAGAAAATTATTCAGCAGCAGAAGACGGAACTGGCCACTATTGAACGAGATTGCCTCAACAACAAACAGCAGCTCATGAGAGGTATCCAGCATCAGGCTCTCTTTAAAAACAGGCCCTTCTGTTTTCATAAAACAATATTCTGTCTTCACTCTAAGAAGACCTTCATGACTAATTTACAATGGTAGTAAAAGTATTTTCTGTGGAATAACATTGTTTTCAAAATGCACTTGTAGGCTACTTCTAAACATACATCAGCAGGTAGATTGGGAACCACTGTATGGTTGTTGCACTTTCTGAACCAGCTTCCTCCTTTTTTCCAGCTCGTGAAGCTGCAATCTGGGAACTGGAGGAGCGGCATCTGCAAGAGAAACACCAGCTCCTCAAACAGCAGCTCAAAGATCAGTACTTCATGCAGAGACACCAGCTGCTCAAGAGGCACGAGAAGGTTAGTGTTGATTTTGACACATTCTCTTGTGTATTATAATGTCCATTTTTTTTATCAGTAGTCTTATGGTCTCTTCTGGTAGTTGTTTATTTGCAGAGGCAAGACCCGCACAAGTGTTTTGTAGCTGTTGAAACTAAAAAATCTTAATCATCATACTCGAATACCTTAGTAGTATGCAAAAGTATCAGTAGTAATATTTATCTCTTTTGATCTTAAAAAAAACCCCAACCCATCCCAACATCAACCTGTTTATATTAAAAATACTGAATTCTGCTTGGATACCAAATCAGTTTTGACTTGTGTTTAAATAAATCTACTCAGAAGTAAATCATCATGGAATTAAATGAGCAGAATAAACTGGATTAGCTTTTGGGCAAGTAGCTGACAACTGTCTCTTTATAGCTAAATCCTGTGAAATCCTTATTTTCCCTGAGTCATTTGGTGTTTTATGGAATACACTAAAGAAAATAGTTCAATTTTCGAAAATGTAAACCAATGTGGAGTTGTTAGAGGATCTCCTCAGTGATCAGAACATGAACAGCCTCCACTGAAGGCCTATTCCTGTCCACTCTGGTTCATCCCATACTGGCTGTTGTTTCCAAAGCCTTTGCAGCAAACTGCCCCTTCACAGCTGCAGCCCAGGAGCTCAGGTGCACAGAAGTTTCTCCCTTTGAACAACAGACTTTTTAAAAGGCAATTCAGGATTTGAGCGACCACTAGTAAAATATGTGTGTATTCACATTAATTGAAGAATCTTATCAGGGCTGGGCATGATGCAGAGCTCTGTGGAAGAAGCCCCTCCTGCCCACTGTGCTGATGGGATTGGTCTCTGTTGGGAGTCTCTGAATCACACCCGGTGCCTATTGAGGAAATGAGATACAAATTGTACAACACTGATGGTTACTCTGTAACATTTCCACGTGGTTGACATTGCAGGAAACAGAACAAATGCAGAGATACAATCAACGCCTTATTGAGGAGTTAAAGAACAAGCAAACTCAGGAAAGAGCCAGACTGCCTAAAATCCAGCGAAGTGAAGCAAAGACTCGCATGGCGATGTTTAAGAAAAGTTTAAGAATCAATTCCTTAGCCTCTCCAGACCAAGATCGTGAAAAAATTAAGCAGGTAATTATTAAATTTATATTTAGTTTTAAGAGTGTAAATGCCAAAGGTGAGAATGGGATAGAGTGCACCCTCACAGGTTCACAGATGGTACGAAGCTGAGCTGATGCACTGGATGAGGTCAGAGGAAATCACCCTTCCCTGCTGCACTGGTGAGACTCTTCTGGGGCACTGGGTCTAGTCCTGGGTTTCCCAAAACAACACAAACATGAATTTATTGGAGCAAGTCCTGCAAAGGGCCTTGAATCTGACCCAGGGACTCGTGGGTCTTGTTGCATGCGGAGCCACCTGAAATGCCTGGGATGCCTCAGCCTGGAGGAGAGTGGGCTCAGGATGGTCTTATCCATGTGTATAAGTACCCAAAGAAGGGGGAGCCTGACTCTTCCCAGGGTGCCCAGTGACAGCGTGAGAGGCAACAGGCACAACTGAAATACAGAAAATCCCATTTGAACATAAGAAAACACTTCTTTAATGTGTGGGTGGTCAGACAGCAGAACAGGTTGCCCAGAGAGGTTGCAGATATGCCTGGAACCCAGCTGGATACAGAGCTGTGCAGCTTGTTTCTGTCAACCCTGCTTTGAGTAGGGAAGTTGATCTTTGCAGGTCTCTTCCAACCTCAGCCGTTCTGTGATTCTGTGAAATATTTTTGAGGATGCTTGATTTTTGCGAGCTTATGAACTAAAACTCTGGATATTCACTCATTCTTTAAAAGGGAATGCTGTGAAGATGTTGAGAGGTTTGCTTTCTACAGATGCACCGAAGTCCCAAGTCATGGTTTCATATGGTGAGCACTGGAAGGATGAAAGATCTGGAAAATAAGGCGTCCTGTGGCTGTGTAACACCAGCCTTGACCGACACCTGCAGCAACACTGCTGTGTCACTTATCTTCAGAGGGAGATAACTGGAGGAGTCTGGTGGTGAAATGTGCTGTGTTTTAAGGAAAAATCATAGTGCAGACAGAGAAAGGGAATTAAAACTGTGAGGGCACTCCCTTTGTGAAGATTTTAAAAAAGAAAGAGTAGAGAAAATTATTGCTTAAATCTTCTGAAACCATTCTTCTCAGTGTGTGTTCATTCTGTTACATGCAGTTCTTTGGCTCATGTAAACTGTTGTATTCAGAGGCACAATATAAATAATCTTTTTATTTTTAATTTTAGTTTGCTGTTCAAGAAGAGAAGAGGCAGAAGAATGAGAGACTGGCTCAGCATCAGAAACACGAAAACCAAATGCGGGACCTTCAGCTGCAGTGTGAAGCAAACATCAGGGAACTGCATCAGTTACAGGTTAAAAATAGATGATATTAAATGACCATTCAGTGGGAAGACTGGGGTTCATAACGGATGCAGGCAAAGCAGAAACATCTTTTCCTTCATTTTTACTGATCAGTGTAGAGTTTCAACTCTACTTTCGGAGGCCTGCAGCTCACTGCGTAACCACATTCATGTGCTTCCGTCAGTTAATGAGAAATCATTTTAAATGCAAGAAGAGCACGAACCAGAAACAGATGATCACTTCTGGAATACCTGTCAAGTTCCCAGGGCTATCTTGTGTAGGCAACATTTCCTGTAACCTGGTTTTACTGAAATGTCATTAATCAGAACAGAGGTAGGCAGCACCAGGCGTCACCAACAAGATGTTTGCAGCAATGCGTGAGTGAGGAGGTTTTTACAAAGTGCTGCCACTTGTACATGAGCTTCTGGAAGGTACTTAAAAGGAATTCTTTTCTTGCCATAAGGAACTCTGTTCTGTCCCTTTTGGTATGCATTTAGTAAAAGTTTCTGCTGTGTACCAGAGGCCAGATCTCCTTTTCCGTTAAATCAGCTTTTCCCTATTTCAGGGACACAAGGCAGTTTTAAAGCATTAAATGATCACCTGCTGATAACCTTTGCTTAGAGAAATCGTGCAACCACCAATGAAGCTCGTTCTACTCAGTTCCCTTTCTTACATGCTGCAGAAACAGTCCCTGGCTGTGCCACTAATGTGCCTCAGTAAATCCCCAAGTACCGTAGGAGTCTTGTGAGAGTTTCAGCTCAAGTAAAACTGAACAGATTAGGGCTGCTCTGAGCTTCACAAGGAAAACTGGCCCCTTGCTGCACTCAAGTCTAGACAAGTGCTTGTCTTTTCTGTTGCTGTGGTTCTGTGCTCTGCATCAGACCCATTTGGGACCGTGACTCCAGAAACATGACCATTGCCAACTGCTTTTAAAAAAAAAGCAACGATTTGATGTACCTAAATACTTAATTTTTTTCTTGCTACTCTTCAGAAGTCCTCTGAAAGGGAGGCAGTTGCCTGGGTACCTGACGGAGAGGAATGTGGAGCTGAGATGTGGTTTGATTATCCTTTTCCTAGGCTGCTTCTGCAACCACATTTCTCCCCTCTCTAAACCCTGTTTGTTCGTCTCAGCTCTTGGCACCAAGAGTTGAAATATTTCCAAGAAAACAGCTTCATCTTTAATGTAATTGATTTTAATAAATTGTACAGACTGTCTTTAGAAAGCAAAGCAGAAATGCTGTCTGACCTTGAAAAGCATTAATAAGCAGTGAAACACAGTTTTGAGTAACACTCTCAGCTCCTGCCTTAATGACACTCAGCAGTGTTTGGATTTATGAGCGTTTCTTATCGCAATTGGCCCTGATGGAAAGATCAGCTTTTGAAAATGCAGCCTCGTAACATACTTTTATCTTGTAATTATTCACGTCACTATTTACACAGAATAAGCTAATTAAAAAGAATTAGGACAACATATGTCACTGTACAAATGTTGAGTTGCCTAATCTGAATTAGTTTTACATAAGGATTATCTGTATCTTGTTTTAAGAATGAAAAATGCCATCTACTGGTTGAGCATGAGACTCAGAAACTAAAGGAGCTGGATGAAGAGCACAGCCAAGAACTGAAGGAATGGAGAGAGAAACTGAGACCGAGAAAGAAGGTAAATCAGAGCAGTTCTCGAATCGGGAAATAATCAAGGGCTTTATCAACCAAATACAGACAGTACAAAAGCATTGCAGAGGAGAATCAAGCTGCTGTACAAAGCTGTTATAGTTCACTGAATAATAAAAGATGTTAAAAAAATGCAAAAGCTGAGCAAAGGGCAGGTGCAACAAAACAGTCTGTGTGTTACCAGCTCCCTCCTGCAGCACGTGTGTGTGTGTGTGTGTGTGTGTGTGTGTGTTTGCATGGAAAACTTAGCTGGAGATGCATTCCTAAACCCAGATTTCTTTCGGAAGCCAGTGGGTTACTGCAAATATTGAGTGCTAAATAACAGATAGAGGGTGGTGGAACTTGGTTTTGGGGTCCATATTTTAATTTAAAATGGAAAGTGCTAGATTTTCAAATGGTTCAGAGAGTGTCCTACAGGCAGATGATGTTCTTGGCTTGTGGTGTCTTGGCTGTCTTGCAATTTCATGTTTGCTGGGTGACTTTTTTTGATGCTGTGTATGAAGTTACAGCGTTATATCGGCCAATATGTCACCGCAATAATGGGTTTCTTGTACTTTGTCTTGCTAATTCTGAGGCAATCTGATTTTGGTTTTAGACGCTGGAAGAAGAATTTGCCAGAAAACTGCAGGAACAGGAAGTTTTCTTTAAAATGACTGGAGAATCCGAATGCCTTAATCCTTCAACACAAAGCCGGATTTCCAAATTCTATCCAATCCCCAGCCTTCACTCTACTGGGTCGTAACTCTGGGAACTGCTGTAGGTTTTATCCTGTCTGGAATTCTCCATCCTTACCCATCTAACCTGACTGACCTGCGGCGTGTGTACATCTGAGGACCCCGCGCGTTTTGTTTTCAGTGGAGACAATCAGTGTCACATGAGTTTCTTCACTTCTCTGAGCGGAAGAAACGAACCCAGTGTTGGTGTACAATGGTAATGTTACGTCCTTCAGATGTTTCAAGACTAAGTGGGCTTTTTATCTCGGTCTCTAAAAGTGTGTTACCTATGGTTTTGACTTTAAGCCTGAAATATTAGTTGTGCTCTTCCTCATCACAAAAAAAAATGGTTTCTCATGAGAACATTTAAACCATGTAATATTAGTTCTGCTACTGTGTTTTTAAGCATCAGATCTCTCCACGAGAGAATTCCCCAGTTGAAAATGCCGTGAGAGGTTTAAAGTTTCATAATGTTGAGCAGTGTCTTCATGGCAAGGACTGAAACTAATTGCTAAGAACATGCCAGTAATCAGAGAAACAAACCCTTCTGTTTAAACACGTTTGGCAAAAGCAAAAGCCTTTGTAATTTCTTTCAAAAGAAACCTCTGGCATAAATTAAACTGAGCTGATCTCCATGACACGTTTTGTCCATTAGTTCCATAATGAAATGGGGTGCTAGTTTAATTAATACAGTGCCTGAAACACTTAGATATGCTGATCCTGGTAACAGGATACTGTTTTGTCACTTAAAAAAACAAAACTCCTTAGCGTTGTTGTTACTGTACAAACCAAGATTTCTTGCTGCTACTGCCATTTTGGTTGTAAATCCTCACCCTAAAATATTTTGCACTAAAATATGTAAAGGTGAAAGAAAAGCTAACTTTAAAATGCACAGTTTGTTATTTTCCTTTGCTATTACAGGTGGTTAGTTCTACAAATTGAAAAACTGTAGAATGTATTTTTTAGAAAGCAGGGTGCAAAATGCACGTGGTTTCTCAAACTGTACCTGGAATGGGTAGAGCCATTGTTCTGTTCTTACCAAAGCCTGTTCATTTAAACTCCATTGGAAAAGTGGAGGCGGATGGTCATATTTATAAATAATCATGGCTAAAGTCTGATTTCATTAGAAGTGTTAGATTCAGTTTTTTGTTTTTTGTTTTTTTTTTTAATTTTAGTCATTTTATTTTGTGGAAAGATTTAAGTTAAATATATAGACAAACTCCTTTATGAAGCTGGGTGTTTTGCTTTTGTGTCGCCACCTACTAACATAGGCAGGTTTTATTTTTCAAGTTCATAGATGTACAATAAGTTATTTACCTGACTGATCTGCAGTGGAAAATCTGAAATGTTTCTCATGTAGCGGGTAGGGAAATACAGCTGCGTTAGGTCAATTTTTGCTGCACTCCTTTGGGGGTTGGAGGTCGAGTCATATCAAGACACAGTGTTAAAAAGGCTGTACTTGGGTATGCTGGAGTTCCATTTGTAAAATAGTGTTTGCTTTCTGTTGTTTGAGGCCTGACTTTCTCAGGTCTCTTCGGGCATCAACTGCGACCGTTTTGTTTTGCTCTCTTGCATTGAACTCGTGGCCGGTGACCATTAACGACGTTCATTCCGTGGGAGCTGTGTTGCTGCATGTCAATGAGCTCAGAAATTAACATGGGACTTAGAATCAGCTGTGGTTGAAATCTGGGATGCTGAAATCCTTGGACGTTGAAGTGATACCTTCTCAATGAAGACACTTAATTTACAGCACAGAAAAATGATTAATTGGAAAATGCATGTTTAATTTAAATTTTGTAACTTTTTGATAGTATAATTACTTTAATAGCTAGCCTTAATTTCTGGCATTTTATTATTATAAATGTGTATTGTGTACTGTTGTAAATTCACACACCATATCTCTAGA
This sequence comes from Empidonax traillii, assembly GCF_003031625.1. Classification (NCBI taxonomy): domain Eukaryota; kingdom Metazoa; phylum Chordata; class Aves; order Passeriformes; family Tyrannidae; genus Empidonax; species Empidonax traillii. Next base: position 420,230 of record NW_020955767.1, on the reverse strand, counting down.
ATGTTCTCTGTTGCTAAATGCAAAGTTCTTTGAATTGTTTGTTCATTAGAGAGAAAAAAGTCTTTGAAGATCTTTTGCTTTTTAAGCTCCATCTTCATAAATTGACTGTTCCTGAGATAAAATTAAATAATCTTCCTTTCTATTTAACAGAATTTGTTTGCAGTTTCGTATGACGTAGGCTCAGTGCTTTACTCAGGGAGCAGGCAGGGCAGGCAGATTTTCCTCAGAGGGAAATCACAGAATGTTTAGGGGTTGGAATGGACCCTAAAGATCATCTAGTCCCAACCCCCCACCTCCACTAGACCAGGTTGCTCAAGGCCAGCCTGGCCTTGAACACTTCCAGGGCTGGGGCATCCACAACCTCTCTGGGCAATCTGTTCCAGGGCCTCATCACCCTCACAGTAAAAAATTTCTTCCTAATATCTGTCCTAAACTCCCCCTCTTTCAATCTGTACCCCATGCTCCTTGTCCTATCACTACACTGTTAATAATCTTCTCCTTACATTTTTGGTAGTTTCAGTGATCACTTGCTCATGTGTATTGGCATTCTGTTTACCTCTGTCTAAATCTCTTACATCTTTTATTTGAAGATCCTTTTCACACAGGCCCCTGCAATCTGATCTCATTGTAAATTGCACAAATAATTGTAACTGAGCTGCGTGATGAAGGGAGAGATCGGATGTGGTGATGGAAGCCTTGCCCATCTCATCAGGTGGGGAGCTCTGTGAAGCAGTTGCAGCCTTGTGAACCATGCTGAGAATTGATATCGAGCATGAAAATATGTTTTGTGTGTGTTAAGAGAAACTAGCATGGGTACTTACACACTTAGTCTGATAAAACTGGATGTAAGTGTTGCAGAATATGAAAGAGGTGTTACAATATTATATCAGTGTTGGAAAATTCAATTCAAATTAATTTAGTCTCATGTAGGCCCAAAAGAGATCTTGTGAGATACAAAATCCAATCTCTTTACTGTCTCATGTCACCTTCCTTTAATGAATGTTAGCAGCTCCATCTCCAGGGTAGTTAGATGTGTTTTCCACAGGCAAAACAATGTGCTTTCTTACTGAGTGTTTGGCAGATCTCATTGTCCCCACATGCTCTTGCAAAGCTGACCAGAAATCGGTATTTTCTCACCTTTTGTTTTACTACATCATAAATACTGTCCACAGGGAAAGGAGCAAAGGCAGTAAGTGCCAGGATTGCAGTCAGTGTATGGGTTGTCCTCCTGTGTTTACAGCTGATCCTCACAGAAAATCTGCCTGCAGGCCCCCTGGCCTCTGACGGGGTCAGACTTCACATGTGCTTCCTGAGCTCTGAAAGCAGATTTGGGCACCTGCTAAGTCAGCTTTTATGGGAAAGGGCCTTGTAAGGACAGAGCCCCTGGCTCTGCTCACATCCCGAGTTCCGCACTCAGCCGTGTGCAGGCTCCCCAGTCCTCCACTAACGCGGTGCTGCCGGCAGCCCAGGGAGCTCTCTGGGGGCTCCTGTGCCCCGGATTTTGGGAGACTCTGCATCCCTCCTGAGTGGGGCTGGCTGAGGAGGGGTTATCAGTCCCGGGGGACAGTGGTCTGGCTCAGGCCTTGGCCTCCCGGAGTCCCAGGGGAACTTTGCTGTTTATTTTGGTGAGGGAGAAATACGCAAACATGTGATTTTCTCTGATTCCCATAAAACAAATTTTCCTCCTCCAAGTGCTCTGCTGTCTCTGCTGAATGCACAAGAAGCGTGTATGGTATGTAAAGATAGGATATTGAGGTTGTTATGATTAATTAGATGGATCCTGATTTTTAAACACTTTCTGAAGGAAAACCTTTATTTGAATTGACACCTGAATTCCAGTTCCAAGGTGGCAGGGCTGCTGTCCTGACTGGTGACATTCACTCGTGGTGATTTTTCACATCAGTTAAAATACTGTAAAAATACAGTTAAATTCCAGTTGAGCTGCATCCTTTTTTCCAGGTAATCTTTTCAGCTCATACCCTTCTAAAGTTACATTAATGGGTGTTCAATATCTAATCAATCATCCAGTTAAAAAATTATTCTTCTGTCCCAGATGACTTTATGATATCTCCATGCTACTGAATTATTTTTCTTAGTAAATAAGAAATGTAGCACCTTAACTAAGACGCAGCCAAGCAAAGCAGCAATGAAATTTCTTTCATCACACCATGTCTTTTGTGACAGCAAAATCACACAGGAAGTTGAAACAGTATCTGTCTTGCAAGTATTTCAAGGATGCTTTGGTACAGGAAAGACTTGAATAAGGTGTTTCAAATTCAGGCACTTAAGTCCACTTTTAGGCAGCCTGATTTTCAGAGCTGCTGTGCAGCTGCAGCTCCCAGAACCTCAAACACTCATCCTGCTGGAAACTGAAATGTGCAAATAAATAAGCTCAGTGCTAGCTCCTTCCACTGAACTCCTGCTCCTTGGTTCATCTGGGGAAGTGGGGCAAGGTTTTGAGGACAGTGACTCTGGTTGCTGGAGAAAGGGAAGGGAGGAGGGTTTAGGAGTTCTCTGCCTTCTATGTTAACATTTCCATTCTTGTCATTTTATGTCAAAACCTGTACTTCTGGATCTCCGAAACTTCCTTGCACTGATGTGTGCGTGGAGATTTGCCATTCTCAGACTATTTCTGCCATCTTCACAGCAGTTGAAATAAGGTCAGAGAGAATTAACCTTCCTTGTTCACAGGCAAACCAAGGCCAGGATGTCCTGTTGTTTCTCAGTCTTATAAGAGATGAGAACAGATAAAGGGGAGAAGACAAAAGAAAACTACAGTGTTTCTCTTTTACAGAACTTTCAGTTGTTTTCTACCCCCTTTCTCCCTCCTTAGTTCTTGTGCTTCATTTCTGTAGCTCCTTTGCACATCTGGCATTGGGGCAGTCAGTGATGCCAGAGAAGAACAACCCCTTGAATACAAACACACTCTAACAAACCCACTCCTCACCAAGGGCTCATGTGCTTCCCTTGTACTGAAAGCAGAAAGGAGCGGCCGAGCCCAAAGTCACCCTGATTTTCCAAAATCTCTTCCAATTACCGAACTAAGTGGTAAGGCTTCTCTTACAGTGTCGGTCCTAAAGCAGTGGAAAGAACAGAAAGTAGAAAGGGACACGGAGTGAAATCTAACATTGAGCTGTCACCCCCATGTTCTGTCAGCAAGCAGAGCGGGAGTCCTGTCATAGTCCTGTGACAAAGCACATGCGGCGGAGGCAGCGCCGGCCTCGTGCTCTCCCAGCAGTTTGTTGAATGTTTTGTGTTAACTGCAAAACAAGTTACTTTTGCCTTACAGAAAGCAACCAAAAATCATGAGATGGATGAGTAATTGGCTAAGGGTTTATGTGCAGCTCGTGGAAGTGAACTTGCAGTAGCAGCCATACAACAGTTTTGGTTTGGGTTTTTTTGGTCTTGTTTTTAAAAGTAATTGCTTTCATGGCTTTCTGTAGAATATTGTAATAATTCTGCTGTAAATACAATAAAAATCAGAGTTTGCTGAGATGGCCTCTGTTTTGTTGATGGAAAACTTGCATGAAATACAAGTGATGTTGGGGTGAGGGGGACAGTTTAGAATTATTGAAATAACTGAGTGTAAAGAGTATTTAACATTGTGCCATTGTATTTTACCACTTTACCTCAGACCCCTCTTGGGTGCCTCACCCTCGCCCACAACACAACCTGCAAGCACAGAAAGGTGGTCCTGAGTAGTTCAGGGATTGGTTTAAAAACACACTTTAATTGGGCTGTTTACATTAAAATTATGTTTCCCCAGTGTTTAGAAAACCAGAAAAAAATACAAAAATATTTTTAAAAAGGTAAACAAATTACTTTTAAAAGTGCTTCTGTTTGGTCCCTGTGCATGTCCTGTCTTGCTGTGTTGCTGCCTCCCACTTAGGGCCGGCAGGGTTTGTGGAGAGGGAGTCCCAGTGCGGTCTAAGCTCAGTCCCAGGGTATCTTGCAGGGTCTTGTATCCTGTGGGCTGATCCTACATCTGATCCCTGACAAAGCACAGCATTTGGGGGTGTTGGGATTGCTTTCTGTTTTTCTTTTTGCTGGATAGTTGGCTACTTGTTAAAAAAAAAAAACAAAACAGGTTTTTATATAGCTGGGAGCAATGCAAGAAGCCGGACTAGGTGAGACAGGAAGCGCTTGTCAGCCCAAAGACAGGAGCCTGGGAGCTCAGGGTCACGGAGCCAAACATCAGTAACAGGAGCAAACACCCACACTGGGGCCATGCTGGACACGTACAGGAGACAATAAGATCTCTGCAGCAACACTGAACTATCAACTCTAAGGGGTCAGCTGAGTGGTGAGGACTTTTTAGCATTAAGGCAGTGAAGACTCAGGCTAATTCTCTACAGGCTGCTGGGAGTAATGCCCTGTGCAGAACTGAGCTGCCTCTCTCCTTAAACCCCAGCACTTCTTCTTTTTCTTCTGCCAACATACACTTGTTCACCTGGAGACAATAAAGTAAAAAGGAGTTATTTGAAAAGTTCACATAGGAAGACAAAAGCTCCAAAACAGTGTTTTCCAGCCATTCCCAGTGATGGGCTGGTGCCTGGGGAATCCTCCACTCCCTGACAGGCAAACCCTGCTCTCCTGGGGATGGCAGGTGTTCATACCTTTCTCTCCCTTCTCTCCTTTTGGTCCCCTGTGCCCTTGTCGTCCTGGTGGGCCCATTGGCCCAGGGTCACCTGAAGGGATGAGAAAACCAAGTTTGCCCTTGAGCACAAGTGGTTCATGGACAGGGACAGACCAGGGTAAGGGAGATAAAGAAAGGACAATGATTCAGCTGAGATCCTGAAGGTGCCACCTTCTCTGTCGGAAGGTGTGACCTTGAGCAGTGCTGTGCCAACGACCTCTGTGGTCACAGTGCTGCTTCCTCACAAGGCTAAAGAGGGAAAGGATGGCAAGCCTTACCTTTGGGTCCAGGATAACCCCTCTCTCCTTTTTCACCAGGTGGCCCCTGGATGGCACCATATGCTGGAGAGGGAAATGAAGGAGAGGATGAATAAGGGACAAACTACTGTGCTTACTCAGAGAAGCAGTGGGTCACCCTGGCAGGACATTTCTCTCAGCTGGGATGAGATGGACAGAGAAAGTTTTTCAAAAAGGGTTTTGGTCCCAGCAAAGTTCCAGGGATAGGCTGTGACGGCATTTCACCAGCCCTGCTCTGCCACCTGCTCTGGGCATCCTGGCTGTCACCAGGGCCGGAGCTGGCCCGTGCTCAGGGCAGTGAACCTGAGAGCAGAGCAAGCAATTAACTCATTTTTGTACAAGTGCCAGCCCAGCCCTGTTAAAATGGGGCACACAGGTTGCAAGCACGGAGGCCTTCGGGGTTTGGGATAAGTTTCTTACAAATAGTGGGAAAAACTAATGTCCTTCCTAATGATAAGACTGTACCTCCCCAGCAAGGGGGGAAGGAGTTTGAAAGACCATCCACCTGCAATGGTGTACCTCGACTTTAACAATGTGCAAAGGTGAAAAGATCACCAGGTCTGTGAGAGAGTGGGGAGATGTCAGAAATGGCAAGTCAACGTCACTTACTTCTAAAGAAGTCCATGAGGTCTGCAGTGACATTGCCGTAGGCTGCAAAGACCTTGCTGATGCCAGGGGGACCAGGAGGGCCTGGGGGACCTGCGGGTCCCTGTGCAGTGTAAGTCATCAGGTCCTGGAGAATACCTTGGCCTGAGGAATTAAAGATGTCATTTGAAAGGAGCTCTGGGAGAACTGTCTGGATGTTGAGGCAGGAAGGTGTAAGGGAGAGCTGTAGGCAGCAGGAAGGGGAGGGAAGTGACCAGCATGACAGCAGCTACAGGGGGTTAGGAGTCATAGGCTGTGACAGGGAGGGTCAGGGCAAGCAGGCTTTTCACTCACTCTGTAGGCTCTCTGACACACGGAGTGCCAGCTCGTTGTAATCCAGGGAACCAGTGAAGGAGCTGCTATAGGATCTGCTCGAACCTGCTGACCTGCTGTGGGATTCCTCCTCTGTCAGCAACCCATCGAAAGTCCCCTCACCACCCATGGAGGCACCATAAGTGCCATCGCTGCCCCCTGAGGTGTGGTAAGAGGACACCCTGCTCATGGAGCTGCCGTAGGAGCTGCCTGTGCCCAGTGACCCCCCGTGGGAGCCCTCAGCACCAAGGGATCCTCCGTGCGAGCGCTCGGAAGTCCGTAACCCTTGGTAGGATGAAGACAGAGACCCAGACATGAAGCCACTGTCTCCTTTGGGTCCTGGTGGTCCCCTTGGCCCAGGGGGCCCAGGTGGCCCTGAGATGTAGCTTCGAACTTCATCACCTGCAAAATACAAGGGACAGAACTTCAGGGACACGGGGCTCGGCAAAGGTCCTGTGCTACACCCTGAGTGAAATTCTGTCCCACCAACCCTCATCCAGGGCCATTTCTCAGGCAGGTGCTTGGGGGCAGGTGCTTGCCAAAGAAAATGCTTTTCCCGTGGCAAAACTCTGCCAGTGTCCTTACTGGGGACTCGCTGTTCAGCACAGGCCAATTTTAAGTGCCCGGTGCCTGTCCCTGCTGTGTCACAACACAGAGCTTGGATGGGCAGTTGGACTGAGAGGAGACAACCCTGCAGGATGCAGCACAGTCCTGCACAGACCTGACTGTAGAGGTAAGGTGTTTTTGCAGCCCCAGTTCAGGGAAGGCTCCTACAGGAACACCTCAGCTGTGGCAGAGCAGCCTACACGGGGCAAAGCATGGCTTGGAATGTGTGCAGGGAGGATGGATGGTGTCTCCTTACTCTTCAGGTACTGGATCAGCTCACTCCTGAACTCATCGCTGTGGGTGATGTCAGCATAGGACAAAAGGCCAGTTCCTGAGAAGCCTGGTGGTCCTGGAGGGCCAGGAGGGCCAGGTGGGCCCCGGACTCCAGAAACAGAAGAGTATCCCACATCTTGAGAGAGAGAAAGAATTATTTTTCATCAGCAAGAAGGCAAGGAAATTGCACATCTGGGAATCTTGAGTCTCCAACCCCAACTTCCATCCCTTTACAGATTATAATGATGAGATGTTTTTTTTTTTTCTTTAAAGTGATCTTTTTCTCAGTGGGCAGTCACACCCCTTATAAGATTTAGCTTCAGTCCCCCCAGCACCTACAAACAGAACCTCTGTGAGAAACACAAGTGCTTTACTTTGTAGGTAGGCAGAGACGTCCTCCAAAGAGGTGCCTGGTGTTCCAGGGATCCCTGGAGGTCCTGGGGGTCCTGCAGGACCAGGGGGCCCGACCAATCCACTGAATTCGGAGTCTGTAAGACACAAGGTAATCCAGCTGCAGCCCTTTGTGGTGCGTGCAGGTCCTGGCAGAGCCCAGAGGTCTGCAGTGCTGCTAAGGATGAGGGGCCATTGGAGTTTATTCATAGAAGATTGTATCTATCATGATGGGCAAAAGGGGAAATTCTGTGCCTAGAACTGTAAAAAAACATCTTGGGGCTGTGTAGGGACCCACAGCAGGGGTGCACTTACTTCTCAGGTATGCTGTCAGGTCACTGTAGGATATACCAGGAGTCCCTGGGGGCCCAGGTGGTCCAGGAAGTCCAATGCTCATCCCAGAACCTGCAAAATCAAACAGCTCCACGTTATCAGAACAGTTTGAGCAGATACATGGAATTTGCTTTGACTAACTTTAAACTTCTAAGAGTTTGTTGCCTGAACTGCCAAAGTGGGCACAGACCAACTCTTTCACAGGGAGATATATCCTGGCCACAGAGACAGTAAGAAAAGGGTTATAATAGACACTTACAGGTGTTGATGGTACTTCTAAGATGGCTAGGGTGAAATTATGTTCCTAAGCTCAATTTTTAACTAAGCAGACCTCATTCTTAGAGACTGTGGGTAGTATCTTAGCTACAGGGTACCTTTGCTCTCTTCCAAGTCTCTCACAGTCCCTATGAGGTCTCTGTACAGAGGGATTCACACAGTCAGCACTGGAATTGTTTTCACTGACTGTCAGCAGGAGCTTTCTGCTGAGGTCCCAAAGGAACAGAGGGAAACACACACTAATGAAGACCATTACTTGTCAAGTAGCTGATAAACCGCCTGGTCAGCTCATCATAATCCAGTGACAGAGATGTGCCACCTCCCCCTGGTCCAGGAGGTCCTGGTGGGCCCTGAGGTCCAATGAGATACTGACGAATTTCTTCTCCTAGAAATGAAAAAATGCACTTTTTAAGGCCATCCAGCTGCTGCACAGACACCAGGTGTGAGGAGTTCCCAGCCCATGAGCTAAGCCCCCACCACTGGGGAGAGCATCAGAACCTATGGATGCAAAGTCCTTTCCCCTACTCTTTTCTGAGTGTGAACTGTCCTGTGTATGGTGCCAGACACATTTGTGGCAGAGCTGGGAATCTCCTACAACAAGGGTTAGAGGCAGATAAGAATTTGGGTTGCTAAAGGGACTACCTTGTGCTATACTTCTTTGGGACACCCTGGACAGCATCTTGGGTAAAGGGAATGAAAAGCAGCTCAGTTGGGAAAAGACCATGCTGAGGTCTGTGGCATTTCAGTACCATTTGGAGCACAGTGCTGGCCATAAACACCCTCAGGCCCAGCAAAATGACATCCTGGAGGATTATCTATCAGCCCACAGTAACAGTGTGCATAGAAAAGAATAGAGAGCTGGGGATCTTCCTCACCTTAAGGACAATGACACAGCAAGGCTTTGGGGTGGGCAAAAGGAATGAGGGAAACCCTAAGAGAGTGGGGGAGCTGGAAAGGTTTAGTGGGTGACCAAGGTTTAGTGGGAGGGAGACTGGGGAAAATTGTGGGGAGTTCCTGACAAGGAAGGACATAGGCAGATGCTACTTAGATAGACAAGGAAGGGACGGGAGAGGAGACAGTAAGAGTAAGAAACTGTAGAGTTGCAACTGTGGGTATGAAAAGCAAAAGGGTAACAAAGGTAAGGGAAGACACACAAATCTGTCTCAAAAGAACATGGAAGGAGATATCACAGGCCACTCAGAAGCATCTATGGCAGCCCTTTGCCCTCTGAAGCAGCTGTAGGTAACTCCAGCTGAAGGCAGGAGACTGGAAGGGAAAGAAAGATCTCTAGGACGATGAGATGCTTTACCCCAGTTTCATGTTCCCCTTGAGAGTCACTTACTCCTCAGCAGGTCCAAAAGTTCTTGGTACAAAGTGGATGTCGTTGACACTGAGCTGGCAAATGACTCATAGCGACCTGAAGAGCCTGTAGGAATGAAAAGGTTTTACATCAGGATGAGATAGAAGTTGAAGAGGGGTCAGGAGGGTACAAAGGAAAGCTGAATTAATCCAGTTTAACTGGTGAAATGGGCTTCTCCTGCCACCAACTATGCACCAGTTGCAATCCCATATACCCTGATTGTCTCCATAGCTGTGTGGTCTGTGCTCTTCTGACAGAGTTTCCAGGCTACTTTTAAAAGCTCTGGGAATTTCATCTGCTTTAGGAGGGCCCCAAGCCTACAAGACAACCCCAGAATACCTGAGACTGCATATAATCAATAAAGGCACCTCTGTTTGTGTCTTAGGGGTGTTAAAGGGTCTAACAGCAAATGTTTAATGTTAGATGTTTTAAACGGCAGCAACTGCTACTTAATCTAACCATTAAAATAGGACCAAGCTCAGAGGACACCTCAACTCTGTGCTGTCCTGGGCCAAGACTGCTGAAGATGAGTAGGGCTAAGGTGCTGCTATTTAAAGACTGTTGCTTCTCCTCTGGTTCTCACCTCCCAGGTGCTGTACAAGCTTAGCTGAGAGTATGGCTCAGTGCAGAGCTTACCAACACGGTGCTTACTTGTCATATAGCTCATAACACGGGTAGCCAGCTCCGCATAATCCAGGGTCATCCCATCTGCAGTGGTGATGACTCCAGGTGGGCCTGGAGGGCCTGGTGGGCCCTGGGCACCAGTCAAATAATGTCTGACGTTGTCACCTAGGTAGGAAGCCCAAGATATGCCCACATCAGTAAGAGGAAAGACTGACCATTTGCACAATTACCAGACCTGGCAATGAACAGGAAAACAGAAGCACAGTTCTGCAGAGGCCACAGTGGGCAACAGCACTTCACAGTACTCAACAGAATTAAGTCCATAGTAATAGGGTTGCTGTTTCTAAAGGGGGGGACAAGGGCTCAGGGAGCAAAAGAGTGATAGGCATGCATTGCTGACCCACAGCAAAAATCTCGTTATACTCACTCTTCAGGTAGTCAGTGACATACTGCTGAATCTCTTGAGATGAACTTCCACCTGGGCCAGGAGGACCGGGTGGCCCAGGAGGTCCTGGGGGCCCCTGAATTTGTCTGGATCCACCTACAGAAAGCATTGTAAGGAGAAGGAGTGTTTTTGGCATGGTTGCATTAGACCAAGTCATGCTAAAGTGTAATTGCATCAAGCCCTTCCCACATGTCTGGAAAGACCTTTGGAAATGAACTAGGGAGGGGCTCCCCCTCCATCTCTAAACACAGCCTGTGCATGGGCTATTTGGAAGTATAATGTCTTCAATCAATCCAGCATCTTATAACTCAGCCCATGCAGCTCAGCAGGGCTGAGCCCAGAGACCTTCAAATGGGCAGACCTGGTCAGTTTGTGCACCAGAGTGCAATGCTGTGCAGAATATAGATGGAGATTATAAAGCACTCAAGCTCATTAGTCTAACCTCACTGCCCTGCTGCTCCCAATCCCAGTCAGCCTGGGCAGCTCCAGTTCAAGAACCTACTCACACAGAGGAAAAACTCTGGCTCAAAAGATTCCCAGTAAGCTGGAAAAAAAGAAAACTAACAGTTCTTAAATTTTATGATTAAAGGAAAGCTGTGCAAAAAGAGGTTTTGAACACAAATCCCATCAGCATTATATTGGCAACCTCACTGGTAAAAGTTAAAGAAGCTTTTTCAAAGTCTCCACCAGGATGTCAGCATTCCTTGTTAATATCAGAGCAATGATCATCCAGCCTCTTACCTCGAGATGCTCCTGGGATGCCGGGAGCACCTGGGACACCTGCATCACCTGGAAAACAGTGAGGGAAGGGAGACAGATAGTTGTAATGGGGGTCACTGCACATTACATAGTTTGGTCATGTAAAACACTTAAGTTGGGTGTCAGAGAAGCAACTACCCAGCCCTCGTAATGATTGTCCTGAATTAACAGCTTGTTGGGAATACGGAAGAGGCCACAGCAGCTTTCCTGAGTCTTCTGTGACCTGCTCAAGTGCCTTGTGCTCAGAGCAATTCTATCGCCATAAACCTGCTCTGCCTGAAAAGGCAGGGTGAGCACAGCTGTAGTTACCAAAGGACCAGGTTCTGTCAAGGTCTCACCCTTGCTTGGCTGTGTGAGGCCATCAACAAAGAAAGAAAGAAAGAAAGAAGATTTTAAACTTCACCTTTTGGTCCAGGTGGGCCTGGCGGGCCTGGGGGACCCTGTATGGTGACTCTTTCACCTGGAAATTGCAGAAGGAGAGTCAGAGATTCACAGGAATAAAGTGTGTGGACAAAATCCTGGCTCCACTAAAACCAAGCTAGAATCAATAGAGCAGAATTTTGCCCCTGGTTTTAGCCTAGGGACAGTGAATTCAAAAGGGGAAAGGGGGCACAGACTGACCATGGGAGGAGAATGCTGAAAGGCCGGGTTCACCCGGTTCTCCTGTGTGGGACACAGAAATGGAGGAGCAGTTATACAAACAGGCAACCTACCCTGAACCCCATTGACACCTTCTGGAAGCTTCCTTACCCGTGAGTCCTCGTGGACCTCGTTCACCTGCAAACAGGGGAGCAGAGGAACAGTGTTATTGTTTGCTTTACTCTCATCTGCAACATTCCAGCCCACACTGCAGTGTATTATCTTGGCCTTCGATTTGCAGGAGAGAAATGGGTAAGGATACCGGGTGCCAGCTGAGAGGTGACAATTCACAGGAACCCCTCCTTCCATTAGTCCACACAGCATTTTGCAAAAAGACTGTTCCCCTTCAATAGCAAATTTGAAGATCTGAATGCTCTTGAATCTAATGGGCTTGAAAAGTTGGGATGGGAATACAGTGATTGCCTGGCCACCAGTACAGGAGGCCACCAAATTTCTCTGACAAAGAACTGACTTGTTTTATGGCAGACAGGAGTCCCTATTTAGTGAAAACTAAGCTTTCTTACAGCCATAGAAAGGCAGGATGCTTCCTGCTCCCAAGCCTATCCTTCCTTCTTTTTCAGTCTAAGGTGGTGAGATCCATCTAGCACCTTGGTGAGGCAGCAGGATATACCCACCTTGGTCTCCCTTCGGGCCTGGTGGTCCTGGTGGACCTGGTGGGCCTGTGAAGAATGCTTCTGTAATTAAAACAAAAAGATTTCTTCATGGTATGCAACAGAACATGACACCCAACAGAACACGACACAAGGTTTCTCTGGCTCCACCCGGTGCCAGCCAAGTATGTGCTCTCAGGGACCCCAGCAGGACATTCCCAGGGTACAGGTCAGGGAATGAGTGGTAAGAACCTACCTGAGGTGGACATGGAAGATCCCAGTCTCCCTGGTGGACCTGGAGGTCCTGGCAATCCTAGGCAAAAGGGGCACAAAAAGGCTTCAGGAAAGATGAGCGACAGCAATGTATGTAAATGCATTCAGAGCTGCTACATCTCCAGCCATGGCCTTAGCTCTAGTATTTCCCAGTGGATGCTCATATCATCATTTGGTATCTATCTCTCTTAGTTAATTTTAATTTGCCACTGTAGCAGACAAGACAGAGAGACTCTTTTCTGTGTGGTACAGGGTGCCTATCACAGCTGACCTTCACTGCAGTGAAAGGGAGTGTTCAAACACCTGACCTGTCCCCTTTTCCTACTGAGCAGAGAGCAAGGAATGGGGTGCTCCTCTCTCATGTCCTCCTGCACCTCCCCTGTTCTGGCTGTTGAAAGGACACCTATGCAGGAGGGAGAGTGGGGATATGTTCCTCATGATAAGAACCTCCCCATCTGTCCGCAGCTGAAAGTTAAAGCTGGACAAGTAAGAAATAAATATGAAATTGATTGAAGTTACTTCCTTTGGGAACTTGAAAACTTTGGGTGTCTTTCCAAGAAGTATGGCTTTTAAGAATTACTATTCTGGCTGGAAACCTCTGCCAAAGCTAATGTCCTCTGTTGGGTGGTATCTTGATGCAGTGAAATTGTGTTAGTAGGAACCCACTATGGGACATATCGCTTCCAGTAAAGTCAGGCCTACTAAATTCCACCAGGCACAAGATCTGGGATACTGAAAGGCACAGAATAGAGTCACTGGAAAAACCTCCCACTTTCCTGTTTTATTTCAGAGGAACAAGCTCTTACCTGGTGGACCACGAGGTCCAGGGGGTCCCTGCACAGATTCACCTGATGACAAAAGAAACAGCAAAGCAACAAAATGGAATATTTACTCAGCAAACTGCATGGCCCTGAAACGTGCCAGGTGTGTGAGAATCCCCCCGCTTAAGCACTGAGCTCTGCTGTATTACCTACCTGGTGGTCCAGGGGGACCTGGTGGTCCTGCTCGCCCTTGTAAATCTCCAAGCACTGTGCAAAAGAAACACACACAAACAAGGGAAAATTGTTGCTATGGAGCTACTGCTGCTACGGAAACTGTGTTGATACATTGCTGTTAGAAGTTCTTACAATCAAAAGTGGACTAAGGCAGGACCTGGGTGACCTAAGCCAAAGTTGAGGAAGAGAAGACAGAGGATATATGTGTTTGGTTGCCAGCCTGCAGGCTGGGATATGAAGCAAAACAGTGCTGAGCAGGCTGGCAGCATATTGGACACAGGGAGGAAAGTAGTGGTTGCTGAGGGAAATAGCAGAGGACTCAAAGGACAAAGAAGGGAAAGAACTTTCAAGGAGAAGAAAGACTATTTAAAAGAGAGGCAAGTTTGGGGAGGAGAACATAATGCAGACATAATTTAACAAATAGCTGCACTGTGTCATCTTGATTGTACTTTGAGATGTACCCCCACCTCCAAATTGAGGCACAGACTCAAAGTTTGGTGATGCTGAGATCCAAGACTCCTGAACGGGGAATGGGACAGTACTGCAGCATGGCCTGAATCTACATGGCCCCAGTTCAGATGGTGATTAGGCACAGAACACTTATAATTGTGTGCCCTCTTCTGCCTTCTCTCTGCTGCACATTTGCAGAGGTCCCAGACCCTAAGAATACTGACTGAAAGTGCACCACACATCTAGTATTGCACAGAGCAAGCAATTTTCTTGGGATATTGCTAAACCATTCTGTCCTGCTCCACTTATTTTCATCTTAAAATAGCATTTGCTCCCCCGTGAATTCATCCCCTAATTTGCAGAGAGATTATTTCTGTTGCACAGATTAACATGCCTTTTACAACTGGCTCTCCTCTTGCAGATGGCTCCACATTCATACTGCACAGGAACTGCCCTGTGTGAGCACAGTGGCTGAAAGGTCAGGCTGAAAGCTCTCAGCTCTGTGACCATCTCTGCTGTTTGCAGCTGTCCACCAGTCACCATTCCTCAGCTTCCCTCTCTGTGACATGGGACTGGTGCCATCTACCTCCTTCTGAAATGACTTTGGGATGCACAAATGAGAAGGAGGGCAGAAGAGGCAGTCCCACCACCAAGCACAGACACACACTTGCCCTGTGACACGTTGAGGGGAAAGAGGCAGGGGCATCTCCTGGTAGCTGAGAGAGGGCCTTGAGGCTCTGACATGTCCCCAAACAAAGGACTGGAAAGGCAGAGCCACTTACTTTGAGATGCTAATGACGAGACTTCTGTTCTGATAGTTTCTACCACAGTTTCACCTGCGGATCCCTTCTCACCCCGTGGACCTTTTTCAGGAGAAAAAAAAACAAAAAAAAAGAGAAAAAGAGAAAGTGAATTATGTAACTGAGAGAGGGTGATATTTTGTACCCACTCCTCACCTCCCTGACAACGGATTCAGACTTTCTTTATATGAACTGGAGCAGTCTCCAGGTCTGAGGGATACTGCATTCCAATGTGGAAATTACTGCACAATTTGCTTTAACAGTATCACAGAAAACCAGCTAAGAGAGGGGTTCTAAGGGGTCAGCTCTGTTCAGGCCCTTCCAAACAGATGTCTGTGCAATTGGCAGTGCTTTCACAGTGACATTATTCCCAATTGGACTCTAGTTTGTTCTCCTGCCTTTCAAAATGGCAGGAGGTATCCAGCTGGGCTATATCCCCTATCACAGAGAGGCAACTGCACTTGAGAAATGCCTTAGAAATACCAGCCCTCAGAAAAAATAACATAAGGGAAACCAGACATTTGCAGCATCCACAATACTCTGGCTCTTACCCCCCTCTTACCCTCCTCCTTCTTCCCCTGGGAAAACAAAAAATAATAGAAATTCTTTACAAGATTAATTAAGCCAAATAATGCAGCAAAATGAACTGAAAGGAAGAAATCTGCAAACAAAAGGGAGAGGGAATGTGCCAAGGGCTGAGAGAATTCGAAACAAAGGAAAACTAATGAATTCCATTCTCTTAAGAAGCATAATCAAAGGGGATAGAGATCATACCTTGCTGTCCAGGGAGACCAGCTGGGCCAACAGGACCTGGTTTCAAAGGAAAAAAACAACAGGTTTCATTAGATTTCCCTGGTCGTATTTTACAGTAGCAGGAAAGAATCAATAGGCCTTTTATAAGAACTAAGACTATCAAATAATGTACTTTTCTATACAACTAAATGGAATTGCTATGGGGTATGAATGAATCAATGCTCCATGTATTACTTGAAGCTCTGGAGAAGACACTTTTTTTCCATCATTTGGCAATTAAAGTGCTTGGTGCCTCTCAGACTGGAGAAATAAGCAGAATGTCACTGACCACAATAGAAATGCAACAGGCCTCCTCTTGCATTCTCTGCTGCAAATTGAGATTGGCTCTGCCAAACCAGGATTAGCTCCAGCTACAGGGCTGGAAGAGGCACAGAAGTGCCCTGAGAACCGGGGCTAAGAAACTCTGCTGCCTGACACCAGCATGTGGAGGGCAGTGTCTGACCAGGCACAGAGGAATCTGAGAACTGAGCTCATGCATGGCCAGAGTCTGTGTGTGTGTGTGTGTGTCTGTGTGTCTGTGTGTGTTTGTGTGTGTATGTATGAAAGATTTCCAGATGCTCATGAGGGAATTCTGCTATCTAGAGTTGAAAGCTAAGACTGGAAGACAAGCACCTCCTCATTTCAGTAACAGTGCCAGGAAAGGGATCAGACACAAGCCTGCTTTCCTGAGCAGCGAAAGAGCTGGATTCCACTCACTGGATTTGACCTATCACTACTTTGTACTCATCAGATCAAAGGATAACAACAGTGTGCCCAGTTCCTTCATCTTCTTGTCCCTCCCTGCTGTCCTTCTTCACTATGATCTTATTCCATTTCTCCCCTGAGGCTGCTGCCTTTCTAACTCATCCTGACCCTGGTCTTTCTGCAGGGAAGGGTGAGGACCACGAGCCCTGCATGAGCCATCTTGCCTCCCAGACAGGGCAGTCTGGCAGAGACATGAACGTTGTACATTAAAATACAAACTGGATGCCCAGCAATGTAAGCTGCCTGCAAAAACCACAGCAGGCGAGCGGTTTCCTCACCTGGAACACCTGGAGGTCCAGTGGGGCCAGGTGGGCCTGGGGGACCTGGTGGGCCTGGCAGGGTAATAGTTGATGAGCCCTCTGAAAAACAAACACGCACACTTGCACACACACAGTTATATGCACACATCCAGGGAATGTGTAACAAATCTACACTTTAGGAGTCCCACATCTATCACATATGTATTCTCCCAACACAGGAAGCCTCAGTACAAGTCTGACACACGGTTGAGAGGAACTGAGGATACATAACAAAAACCAGAGAAAATCTCCAAAAGCAGAAGTGTTTGAACTCTCACAGCACTACATACCAGCACTTATGACTTTTCCTGGAGCTCCAGGTTCTCCTAGGAAAACAAAGAGACAAAAGATGAGCTTCTTTTTTGGGGAGGATCTGTAACTAACTCAATGACATTATGTTATTAAACATGTAATTTCTGTCCTCTTCACCCCTGATCTCTTGCCTGAGAAGTCATAGCACTAGAAGATCATGGGGGAAGCAAGAGAGCTCAGCTAATCCAGAGATATCCTCTGATCAGCTTTCCAAGCACTACATCTGCCAGCATAGGAAATAGGCCTTGATTTATCCGGGGCAGGCACACACAAGCTTCCCTTGCAGTCACCAGGCATCACACTCACATGCTCAGGGCAGAACAAGGCGTGCTAAGGTTTTCTCAGTGAAGAGCTGTCATGCCACGTCCCTCAGCACATGCCCTCCCTGCCTTTCCTGTATGCTCAGGAAAAGCTATGGCTACCCTGTTTCTCAAACCTCCCCTTCCCAAAGCCACTAGATGCCACTGTTGATCCAGGTACTGGTCAGCAGAGCAGCTAATCCTCGCTAAAATAAGTGAAAAGGAGTATTAAGGAAGAAAAAAAACTCACCTTTAGCCCCTGGTCGGCCTGGGTTGCCTGGAAGTCCTGATATGAGGTAGACAAACAATTTGAAATGGTTAGTGTAAATATTGTTTGCTGCACTTCTTCCAGGTGCCCCAGTGGAGCTTCACGTGTGGGTTTATAGGAGCTCCCTACTCCAGACCTTGGCTTTCAGCATTATGAGCAGGTCCCTGACAGCATGTGGAAGCACAGATTGGGGTGGTAGTGTCCCTGGGCCTCCCTGCTCCCACTGCTCCCTGGATGATGACATTCCTCCCTAGATTTACCTGTAGCTTCTTCCAGGTACTGCTACCTGTCCTGAGGCTCCTGGATAAATTCCCTGGTGAACTGCCCCCCCAAACCACCACTGCTTAAAGACGTCACATTCTCTGTTTCCACTTCTATTGCTATATCCTCTCCCTTCTGTTTCTGCAGCTGATTAGAAGGGCCTTTCAGTGATGCACAGGGAACACGTTATTCGTTGAAAACTACATTTTGGGGAGAGGCAAATTTTCAACACTCCAAGGCCCTGCATTGCTCAATATCTACACACCACCCACAAAACCTTTCTCAAAAGCCTAGGGAGATACAGAAACCTTGAGATGTCGCTCAGGTCACTCACCTGAGCAGCTGAGAGGGAAAATTACAAGAGTTTTTTGAGCCCATATCAAAATGATATGGATAAATATTGATAAACTGGAATACAGTGGAAAAGCCTACCTGGCGGTCCTTGGGGTCCTGTGAGACCTGTCAGAAAAAGGCAAAAATTCTAAGATGTCTAAACAAATTTCAGGTGTGAAAAAGACAGACAGGGAGAGAAGGATTACATTTACATGAAATTATAGCACACAGTTCACAAGTTGTGCAAACTGGCTGAGCAACTGGTGTGTAAACTGAAGGCTGGCTCATAGCAGCTGATGTTTGCAGTGTGTATAATCCTGAGATCATGAAGGGTCTGGATTCCCATGTATTTTCCTTTCATCACCATCTTACAGTACAGAGATCCTCTGCCAGCCTTAAATTCAAATTAAGACTTGAAATTGCTGACAAAGACATCTGTAATCCTGACTGAGCAAAAAGCATTTTTGTTCTCTGTATGTTTTACCTGGCTCTCCTGCATCTCCAGAGGGTCCTGGAGGGCCTCGGACACCTGGCATTCCCATCAGACCCGGTTCACCTACAGACAAAATTATCATTAACAAGACATAAGTCACTGACTTACAGTCTACCAATCCATTCAAGCTTGGCCACCAGCTGTGCTGCAGCACTTTCTACCTATTGCATCCTCACAGCCACCTGGCCGTTTCCAGCAGCAGTGTCTGAGAGGGGAACATCAATGACAGAAGAGTTCTGTAGGGAGAACTCTGTCACAAGTTCACAGGACAATCCATTAAATGTCTCAGTTCTATGCTTACATGGTTGACTCTACAGATCTGAGACAGCAAGATCCCAGAATGTGAATCTGCTGTCATCTTTCTCCCACCCCTTTTACAAATCCAACTCCTGCCAAGTCAGAAAGTACCTGCACGTCTACCTCGAAGGAATCCCTTACCTTTTTCACCTGGCTGTCCATCACGGCCAGCTTGTCCTGTCCAAAGGAAAGAGATTGTCAGGGACTACTGAAAAAGTACCATAGTTGTCCTGTCCTCCTCCTAAGTGGAGCACAGCCCTAAACATAAA
The DNA here is from genome assembly GCF_003031625.1 of Empidonax traillii. Classification (NCBI taxonomy): domain Eukaryota; kingdom Metazoa; phylum Chordata; class Aves; order Passeriformes; family Tyrannidae; genus Empidonax; species Empidonax traillii. The sequence continues at coordinate 401,119 of NW_020955767.1, read as the reverse complement.
AGAGTGGCTTCTCATCATGTTGCATCTGAAAGAAACCTTGGCTGCAGTTACCAAAAATCCAGGAAACACTCGTGCAAAACTTCTCTACAGGACCCCTTTCCTGAGTGCACAGATTAATGGGAGCTGTCTAGAGAAACCAGTATTATTCCACACCTGTGCTGTTTCCTTGTCTGTGCTCCCAGAAAAACACTCTGGGTGGCAATGACATTGCCTCACATATGAAAATAGCTGCTTTCTGTTACCCACCTGCAGGACCTTTAGCCCCTGGCTCTCCTGGAGGCCCAGGCATTCCTCTTGAGCCTTGTTCACCTGTAGCAAAACAGTATGAAAATGAATCAAACAAATCTTGGTGGAGATACAATTTATGACTGTCAGATATATTTGCTGCTTTGCAACTGAAAACCAGCATTGACAGGATGTTCAGAATTCATGATTCATGACTGTCCCTGGGCATTAGAAAAGCTCAAGAGATGTGAATAAAGGGCATGTGAGGGAGGATTTCCCTAAAGCTAAATATAAAGACTGCTACCAAGATTACTGGAATCAAGAGTGGGATCTATTTGTTTATAACTTGGGTGCAAAAATAAAACTCCTATAACCAGTAACATCATTATACTTTTCCAGAAAGCTAACTGGGACTGGCTGGACTATACTTTTTTTGAAAACTCAAATAATGCACATGCATATTAGATAGGCTGTTACTCCAGTGTTCCAATCTACTGACCTGTCATTCCACGAGAACCCTTCTCACCCTGATCACCTGTGATATGAAAAAGGGAAGGATTAAGTGAGATTGTTTCATTGTAAAATGTTTCCATCAGAGAAAATAAAGTCTGCTTTCTGACAACAGCACAGAAAAAAAAGCCAAACAAGGATAGGGTTAGTACCCATGGACAGTACCCATATCTAAAGGAATATAAAGAAAATAAACACAGAAGACAACTAACTGATCAACATACCTTTGGGTCCAGGAGGTCCACTGGCTCCTTTCTCACCTGAAAGGTACATTGAGGATTGAGGAACAGTCATTATAAGTCATAAGGGAAAGAAATTTCATGCATCAAGAAACAGACAAACTTGAACTGAAATTCCTTTCCTCCTTTCCATCCATCAAATGTTTCCTCACCTAGACTACTCTATTACCTCTGTGTCCCCTTTATTTCTCAATATTTGCTTGCAACAACTCAGTTTGGGTTCTCCTCCCTTTTCCTCAGTCTTATGCTTTTCTTTGCCTGTAGCATCAAAATCTTACATGGTCAGACCAAGTCTGCTGCTCAGGGCAGTGACAGAAAAGCACATCAGCCAGTGCTGCTGTAAGTGGCAGGGGGAAGAGAAACCTACCTTTGGCACCTGGGAGACCTGCTTCTCCTCTAAATCCTTGTAGGCCAGGAGGACCTGCACAAGAATGAGATGGGGGTTTCAATTCGTGCCACTCACCACAACGCATCACTGAAGCAGAAAAAGCTGTGAGAAGCTGTCATTCTGTTTTGGTTTTCCCTGCTCTCTAGATGCCACAGCAAAGGAATGCAGCACTCACCTGGAGGACCTTGTGGGCCTGGAGAACCCATCAGACCTGTGAACGAGAAACATGGATTTTCTTTCAGTAACACCACAATTAGAAAATGAACAAATCTATTTCAGTTTGCTCGAGAACACCCACAACCCAATAGGTGTTTAGCGGATTGGAATTTCCCCAAACACTGGAAGAATTTGCATCCCTAGCATCCTCAAAACCAGGACAAATTTACAGAACTTAGTTCTCTGTGACAATGAAGATGTGTTTTTCCCTAAAGTAAAAGCTCCATCCTGGCTGAGATGCTGGTATCTGTGCTTCAGGTGGGACCCATTTTTTATAGTACAATTTTTATCTCAGTTACATGGACTGTAGAATTCTAACTCTATTAGAAGCTTATTAGGGAAATGGAGTTTGCCTTATTATTTCTGAAAGCAAAGAGAAAACAGCTGGAAACATCACACATCCTAAAGACTAGTGTTTTGAGAAATCTCCCTGTGACTCCCCATTCTCGCTAAAAATCTCCAAGAATCTATTGCTCTAAAGGATATGTGTAACTACCAAAGTAAATTTTATCTAAACTGAGACCATTAGTTCACTTTTCTGTTTACTGCAGAGCCAGACAAGTGAAACAGGAAAGTTGGGATGCTCGTTTACCCCTAACCACTCTGCTAAGTCCTCTCTCTCCATCTCCTTATTTACCTTTTAGGCCAGCAGAACCTGGGGGTCCAGGTGGCCCAGGAGGACCTGGCTCACCAATAGCACCTGAAAAATAAGAGCATGAATAGTCACAACAGAATATAACTGTACTCCCATTTTTACACTATCCCATCTCCTGTTACTCTTTCTCTGGCAAGTGTCATAAATAATCTGCTGGTCGGTTCAAAACACCCGAATAGGCACTCATTGCCCAAGAAAAAGATACCAGCTCCCTGGGCTTCACCAAGACAAGTCCCCCAGCTTTGGTGACTGGGATAACAGGGAAGAAAAAAACCTTGATACTAAAGAGCTTTTGGTTCTGTCGAATTCAAACTTGATTGTCAGACATGGCAATCCAAAACAACCCTTGTTTACCTGTTATAAGTTTGGCAAAAAGAACTCTTTATACCATATTTGCCTATGCTGGGGAATGTCTGACATGAAATATGGATTGGAATAATGAAATCAAATTCTGCTGCTGAGGTGTTTTATAAATTGGGAGCAAACCCTAGCTTTTGTCCATCTCTGCTTTATCCAACAACAAGACACCTGGTTCCTACCTCTGTCTCCTTTTTCTCCTGATCCAGGTGGTCCTGGCTCCCCTCGAGGCCCTGGTAGACCCTCTCGACCTCTTTGTCCCATGGGACCTTCCATTCCAGGCTCACCTACAGACAACAAATGCCATGTAAAACAAGGTGTCTCCAGGAGGCCTTGGGCTAAAGGATCCATGGCCACCTCCACTGGGGAAGGGAATCTGGTGCCTGTATTCCCATGCCACTGTCAATCAGTTGTGAAAGACTCACAACATTGACAGAGAGCCTTACCCATGCTGCCTTTCTGTCCTTTTGGTCCTTCTGGTCCTTGGTGCCCAATTGGACCAGGAATTCCTGGAAAGAAAACCACAATAAATGTTCACAGTTCTTGACTCTGCACCATGAAAGAATAAAATGCAAAGTAGGAGAACCTGAAGCCTGGAGGGAATAATCAGCTGAGGTAAAGAATATACTACTCAGAAGGTGGGCACCAGAAAGGGGATGTCTTTAGAAGAACACAATACATATAAGCACAAAGAAACCAGGCCAAGCACTTATGCAGCTGTAGAACTCTTTCAGTGGTAGGCTGGGATCTTCACAAATCCTAATTCAACTAAGTGGAAGTCTGGCCAAGGCCTTGTTGTAACCAAGTCTCTAAGATGTGTCTGACACTCAGCACCAAGATATTAATCAAATGATAAAGTCTATGCTAAATATGGACTCTTTAGAGAACCACCCTGAGCTAGATCTGCAGTGCAAATCTGTTCTTGCCTACAGTAATGCCACTAAACGTCCTCCCTCAAAGGGCAATTGTACTAAAGCTCACCTGGGACACCAGGAAGTCCTCGGTCTCCTGTAGAGAGAAAGAAATAAAGAGTCAGTGTGAAATACTGTCTTCCCTGTTTGTCACTTTGGCTGACCCTCACCTCCATGAAAAGGAGTTTATGTTCCTGGGATGTTTGCAAGTTTTACTGTGTCCAGCCATGCCATTTTATCTCCCTTGTATTTACACAAAGAACTGAATCATTCACACCATGCAAAATCCTCTGAAGCACTCTGTACTTCACACTGTGATTAAACCAGGTAGAGTCTGGCTTCAGGAATGAGTTTCATCCACGTGAAAGAACTTTCTAAATTCAAAGTGAGATCTGTTCTCTCTTCTACTATGAACTCTAAAATTTTCTTTGCCCAGAAGAAGAGAAAAACCCCAACCATCACAACAGTATCTGAACTAACAGATAACTAAAATCAGCTTCTCCAACTTCTGGAATAGCAAAAATCCATTTGCTACTCAGACCCTATGGAAGGCTACTAATCTATCTGAGAAAGCATGCAACTCCAAACTCACCTTTTGGACCTTGTGCTCCCATGTCACCTGGGAAAAGTGCAAAAAAAGTTGAATTAGGAGATATCCTGGAGATATCTCCTGTGATTACTCATTTACTTTGGTTTCCTAGTTGCTTTCCCACCTTCAGTGAAGCACAAAGGAGTTAAGGGTGAACAGGGACACTTCATAATTGAATAGTGAAGGATCAAACCCATCCCACTAGTGGCAACCATAACCTGGCCTTTCACATTGGCACAATGCAAGATTTGGCCTCCTACATTGTTTTGCCTGGGCTCAGAGACTCTACAGTTAACATGGAAAACTGCCTTTAGTTCATCAGGACCAGGGAAGTGATCATCTCCCTGTACTTGGCAGTGGTGAGGCACCTCGAGTGCTGTGTCCAGTTCTGGGCCCCTCCCTATAAGAGGGACAGTGATGCGCTGGGGTGAGACCAGACAAGAGCAACAGAGCTGGTGAAAGGCTTGGAGCACACAGCCTGTGAGGAGCAGCTGAGGGAGCTGGGGGTGTTTAGACTGGAGCAAATGAGTCTCTGTGGAGACCTTATCGCTCTCTACAACTACCTGAAGGGATGTTGTAGTGAAGTGGGGGTCAGTCTCTTCTCCCAAGTAACAAGTAATAGGACAAGAGGGAATGGCCTCAAGCTGCACTAGGGGAGGTTTAGATCGGATATTACAAAAAAATTCTTCACCAAAAAAGAATTATGGAGCTTTGGAACAGGTTGCCCAGGGAAGTGGTTGAGACACTGACCCTGGAGACATGTAGATGTGGCAGTTAGGGAGATGGTCTACTGGTGGACTTGGCAGTGTTAGGTTTACAGTTGGACTCCATGATCTCAGAGGTCTTTTCCAAACTAAACAATTCTATTATTCCTTTTGTTTAAGTATAAACCATCTTCATCTTCCTCACTGCCGCTTGATCCTTGTGGCAACATCCCCCCCAAACATGTGCATTGCCAGAGCCGAGGAATTGGAGAGGGAAAAAGAAGGACTATATGGCTGTACCTTTCTCACCACGTTCTCCTTTCTCCCCTCGGAAGTAGCCTGTAACAGGAAGTGAAGGGGCTGTTAGAGTGCATTACACGACAGAGTAACTACTCATTTCATCTACAAGGATCCATCTATTTGGATTCTGAGACTACAGGCAGCAGAGTATGGCTTTGTGAGTTTCTTCAGTAAATTTGTTTTTGCAAATCCATGAAATTTCTGAAGATGGGAGAATGTAGGCTTCCCTTTTGTTAACCTCTTTCCATTCTCTGCGAAATGCAAGGAAATCATTTTTCCCTTGCTAACCAAAGTAGCGTGAGAAACAAGGTGTGGGTTCATTTTTCTGTATAGGTCTTCCAAAATGGAAAACACACTTGCTACAGCAAACATGATACATCCTGGACCAGGATGGCATGTCTACAACTTTCTTTCTTTTCCCTTTTCTGATAGATTTAAGGGATGCACCATCAGTGTTAGAGGCAGCACTCTGAGCTCCAGCACAGCCTGTCTCTGAAGACAGGTGAGGGGACTACTTTTAATAGACTTCAATGAACTCAAAAAGTTCCAGTCTCCAGGCCCATGGGAAAGCAAATGCTCCCTTTCCCCCTGAAATAATTTGGTCTCATGCAGCATCACAGGTATTGACTTTGCTCACCTCGTTCCATTTCCTTGTTCAGTCTGCTCTTCACCATCAGCCAGACTGACTCTTCATTTTCATAAGGGAAGGTTGAGGAGGGTGAGATACCATGAAGAAAGTCTATTCTAGCATCCTTTTCTATTTTTGAATTCCCTTGGTTAATTGCCAGGAGGCCACCATTGATTTTTTCCAGGTCTTCCACACGAGATTTCAGCTTTCTCACTTCTTCCGCTGGAAGGTCAAAGGAAAATGCTATGGAACATTCTGCCACATATGCAGGCCTGAAATACCTCCTGCTATCAGCAGGGACATGGCAACACTGTGTCAGATTGCTATGGCCACCAAGTTTTGCAGAATTCTTTATATCCTTTTTTTTTCCTGGAAGGGATATCTGAAGTTTAAGTGGCAATTTATTCTCAGAGCTGTAAGACCTCAGATCTCAGGAGCTTTCCAGTCCTCCTCATCCCAAGACTAGATAACCCCTCATCAAAGGTTTATATTCCCTGCCCATTCTTTCTGTCCATTCGTAATATCTTAGTGGCAGTCACCATCAAGCTGAATGTGCTCCTCAGTTCTCTGCCTTGGTATCTCTGGTGCTTGGCCTCTCTGCCACCTTACACCCTCTGTCCTTCCATCCCATTCAACATTTTGTTCCTCAGTTATTTCTTACCCAGAGCAATGAGTCCAAAGAGCAATCCAAGGAGAAACAACCAGGCTAGAAGCAAACCCAGGAGCCATTTCCACCAGGTACAGCAGGAACCACAGGGACACCAGGATGGTGCTGATCCAATTGCACCCCCCACATCACCACTTCGTATTTCTGGAAGAGAGAAGGAGCAGTCTCCTGGTTAATGAAGAGTTCCTGGACTTCAGAGTTAAGAATCACTTACAAAAAAGATACCAATTATCCATTATACAAAGGGCTAGGGAGAAAAATCTTTACACCACACTCTGCACATGGTCCATGTAATTCTAATCCCTGTGGAAGCCAGGAACAGTATTTTCAAAGGAAATTCCAACAGGAGACAACACTCAGTGCATTTTAAAATAACAGTTGAAAAAAATTATCCGCTTGGGGGGTCAATTTTTTGGACAAATTTGAGACAAAAAATGACAGCAATGGCCAACGTGGTCTGTCTGAGCCCTCTATTCCCCAGAAATCTGTCCTGGTAGCAGGATGCAGCTGAACTGTCTGCTATCTGATTTTCTCTAGCAATAAAAAAACACCCCAACTGCCCACTCATCTAGAATCAAATCACTGGTACAAATTTCTCTGGTAGCCTCCTGAATATTCTGTCCCTCTGATGTCACTGCACAGAGACCACCCATGTCCCTCAAGAACAATTGCTTTTTGTATATTGTGCTTTGATGCTTCCTTCAATGAAAGTCTGATTGTGTCACTTACCTGCATAAGTTTCTTTATCCCTTTTTGGCATGGATTTCAGTCCTCCTGTTTTAACAACAATAAAAGATTTTACTAGTCTTTCTGTACATGACAAAACTTAGAGTAGGTGCTTGAAAGGGAATGGTAGTAATGGAGACAAAAGGAAAAAATTCTATTGCATTTCCACAGGGACAAACTCTTACCATTTGCATCTGATTTTAGGCCAGTATCTGTAGCATAAGAGGAGGAAAATCCCTGCTTCTCCTTCTTCAAGGTATCGTCGGCAAAGGATCCTGAATAGGAATCAAATAAACATTACATCAGAAGTTGAACCAGGCTTATCTCCTTTCATTGGCAAAATGTATATTTTTATCGGGAAGACACAATTAAAACCAGATCTAGTTTTTTTGCTCTCAAAGCTCCTGAGCTTTGTGAAATATCCCACGGCATGCTCTGGTGCTTCAAATTTGCAAAAGCTACACCCAGATTGCAGCTGACATGGTTAAAGGTGAACTGCCTGCCGGAGCTTCTGGTCTGACTTACAAGTCAGGTGTAACGTCCTGAACCCTGAACTTCTCTCCACTTCTCAGCCCTCAGAATATACAGATGTCCCAAAAGAAGGAAGTTACCTCCATTAAGCCCAGTGGCAGAGGCATTAAAGACTTTGCCACTGTCCTTTGTCATGACCAAGAGCTCCATCTCCTTTGCTGGGGCATTGTCCTTCTCCAGCAGCAGGAACTTGCAGTCTTTGCGCAGAACGTCATCTCCCTGGGAGATGACCGTTCCTCCTGGAATATTGGTAAAAGGGGATAAAAAAGAGGAGATGAGTGTGAGTCCATAACTACATAACCAGACTACTTTGGTTCATTAAAATACGTAGACACATTGTGATTGGGGTTGCCACTACTACGAGCACCCTGTAAGGGACACACTGGTCACTGAGGCTGACAGCTGTGCATGTCACCAGCTTTCTTTAGATGTGTGTTTCACCAGCAGGGAAGCAACTGCTACCAGGAATGGAGAACATCAGGAATTCAATCATGTGTGGAAGTGATTTGTTGAATGACCTCTCCACTTCTCAAACACACTTACCATGGAATCATGGAAACCCAGCCTGAGAGAGACATTCAGGGGTCAGCAGGGCCAGCACAACCCAAGCTGAGGAGCTTCTCTGTCAGGCACAAAGCACTCCACATACTTGGGAGCCAGGCAGGGTTAGGAGACACTGAACTACAGTTTGAACCTTGTTTGGCCTGTGCCAAACCTCAGTAAAGGCATCACTGTGGTCACTCTTGTGCCACTAGGCATTATCAAGTATGCCTGGTATGGTGTACAAATGTGAATTTGCGCACAAATTAACACAACATTGAAAGTCAAGATAACTAAAATGGTATTATTCCATTACTCTAGCAGAAACCTGGAGTAAACCTTTGTTATCATAACTTCTGTGGTCTTCACACCTATTTTAAGCCTCATCTTTGGGAGTCCTTGGGTTACAAAACAAAAAAAAAGAAAAGTAATTCATAACTCTCAGAGTTGCAGAAATGAGCTATAAAGGATGAATTTCAACTGTTCAAGGACAAAGGGCAGTAGAAAGACTTCAACCTCTCTCATTAAAAAAACCCTAATCTGAAAATGTGTAGGTCAATTCATTTGTTTTTGGGTAGTTGAAGCTGATACTACTGCAAAATCATGTTCAAGAACAACCTTGCAAATATTTTGGTTTCAAATGAAGTACAATTCAGATGTGTGCTCTTCTATCCAGTTTGCTGCCTGCTGAGCAGAAATAGCTGCAATAAAATAATCAAATTTATCACAGGGTGGGGAGATCTGAATCAGACCAGTTCATTTGTTCATTCTTCACTTTTGACTCACTTTCTTTTCAGAAAGGTACTGGTAGGAGACTTGGCTACTGAGAAGTTAAGCACCTGAGTGTCACTCAGCTGGCTGAATCTCCAAGTGGTTTTTATTATGATATACATGTACAAGGCCATACCTGAGCAGCTATAAATGACACGCTCACCTGCTGAGGCAGACACAGCAGTACCTGCCGTGGTGTTGCTCTGAGACATGTTCTTCATCCCGTATGCTGCAATGAGGAAATTCAAGAATGACAACGATGAAGGATGTCAAGGGATCTACACACACCAACCTTGGGCTGCAAACCATTTCAACAATCTTTTCCCATTCAGCATACCTAGGACAACTCAAACAATTAAGGGCTTCCCCGGCCAGCAAATCTCTAGTGCCCTAGGCACTGGGAGCTGTTACTGCACATGCAAAG
>NW_020955767.1:387012-391546 GCF_003031625.1 Empidonax traillii | reverse complement strand
CAAGAATGACAACGATGAAGGATGTCAAGGGATCTACACACACCAACCTTGGGCTGCAAACCATTTCAACAATCTTTTCCCATTCAGCATACCTAGGACAACTCAAACAATTAAGGGCTTCCCCGGCCAGCAAATCTCTAGTGCCCTAGGCACTGGGAGCTGTTACTGCACATGCAAAGCAGAGAAAACATTCCTCAATATCCCTTCATATCACACCAAGAAATGGTAATGAGGGATCTTCTGTCAATAAGAACATTCTAGTCACTACAGAAACGGTGGGAAAAGGCAGACCATATTGGTGACCCTCACACTTTCTCCAGGCTTACTTTGCTGCTGACCTGCAGAGGCTGCAGTAGCATTCTGGGTCATGGCTGAAGAGCCTGGAGACAGGTTGTTTTGTACTCCAAACACTGCAAAGAAAAACATTGCAATAGACGTTATAGGAATCCTGCAGTGCAGGTGGTATTCTGACTAAAACCAAACCAAAACCAGTGATAATAATGATCTTTCCCAACAGATGTCACCAGGTATTTGGAGTGATAATAATGATCTTTCCCAACAGATGTCACCAGGTATTTGGAGGCATCACAGGCCTAACCATTTCTTTTAGATCTAGTTGCTTTATTGATATTGTTGGCCCAGGACAATAATGGTGACCATTTTAAAACATTTCCTTGAGTTATATTGCAAGGCTACTCTCATGGCTGCATGAACATTTTTGCAGGTGAGACACTTGGGAAAAAGGAAAATTCAGTAAACTGGCTTGGACTGACTTAGGGACTGAGCCAACTCAGAATAAACCCACTGTAACTGAATAACTCGGTGTGCAGACAAGCTGCTGACACTGAGATGAGGAACAGGAGAGAAAGTGGGATATAGGAATGATTTCACTATACATGTCCGCCATAAATGTGTTGCTGTCAAAGTCTGAAGAGAAGAAAAGAAAAATCTGACCTGTAGAGGAAGAGCTCAGGCCTGCATTCAGAGTATGATTGCTGGGAGCCAGGTTATTCGGAACACCAAAGACTGCAAAAAGAGGAAGTGAAATGTTATTACTTCTCTGAAATAAGAAATCCAATACCTAAAAGTCAGTGGCACAGTCACAGAAATTAAGAGTCAACTTGGAAATGCAATTACTGAAAATGCATAATAATGCATAACAATTGCACAGAGGAAAACTGTGATAACAAACCACCATTTTACTGAACTGACAAAGGGGAAAAACTCCGACCTCAGACAAGTTGCAATCATGTGAGAGTGACAGAAAGCAAAACTTTTAACAGTATGCCATGATAAAGGTTTGTGTGGTTTTTTTCTGGAGCTAGGAAACGCAGCATTTAGAAGTGGGCCTTACCAGGTATAAGCACAATTAAGTCTTACTGATAATATTTTTAGTGTATGAGTCACTCTTACAATGGGCCAGGTAATCCCATTTAATTAGAGTCTAAAACTAGTTTTTAAGGGGAATGTGAGTTTGACCTCATTGATAAAGCTATCATCAAAGTTTAGCAACAGTCAGACAGTCAGGACAATAGATCCTCACAAAGAAGGATTTTCAGATACAGTCTGTGTAAACACAGAGAGCACAAAATTAAAAAAAAAAAAAAATCAGAAAAAATTCAAGCATATCCCTTGCAATCTCAATTGTTCTATCATTTTAGTTTTTGCAGTGCGAAAAAAAAAAAAAAACAATACTGCTTTTGACCCAGTTTCAGGATAGATTTACATCCATCAGACTTGATCAGTCCAGTTGGGATCACCCATACCTGATCCTGTGGAGTGAGACATGGCGTTGATCAAGGAGGAGCTGTTGTGGTATCCACCAAGGGAAGACCCAGCAGGCAGAGTGGAGGACCACATGTATGAAGGGAGGGCAGTATTCAGTATGGTTGTGTCATATGTCCCTGACACTGTAAACAAACAAACAAACAGCAGTGTTTTCAATAAGACCAGGCTTTCGGCTTAGCATGCATTGCAGATTTATAAGGCAAACAATTTCATCTGCCTTAAATTTGAATCACCCTCCTGGAATCAAAACAACGACTCCAGGTTAACGTGGTGCAAGTGACCTCAAATATCAGCTGATTACAGCCCACCCAAATTTTAAACAATGGAATAAAGATTGACCTGGTAGCATGATCATACACAAAACGTCTTAAAGAGATTTCACTGCTTGTAGATCCTGTGATACCAGAATATAACACATCTGCCATTCTGTTAATAAATCATCCTGGGCCATGGGATGTATGACTTGCTTCCCACCTATGTCTCTGGTTGGCTCATTAGTGTATTGGACTAAAATTCCCAGTTTTAGACAGGATTGGAGCCATGAGTAAGATAAAAGGTATTGCTTGTTCTTAGATACTGGTGGAAGTGAATGTGAAGACCACTGCCTCAAGCCCTGCGGTGGGCCTTATGAGCAACAAAAGATGGCTGTAGTATATTAAGTACCACTTTAATTATAGAATTATAGAATCAAAGAATCGCAGAATGGTTTGGTTTGGAAGGGATCATCATAAAGACCATCTAGTTCCAATCCCCCTGCCATTGGCAGGGACACCTTCCATTAGACCAAGTTGCTCAAAGCTTCATCCACCTGGCTTTGAACACTGGGGCATCCACAACTTCTGTGGGCAACCTGTGCCAGTGCCTCACCAGTATCACAGCAAAGAATTTCTTCCTAACATCTAATCTAAACCTACTCTTTTTCAGTTTGAAAAAGAGTAGGTTCCCCTTGTCCTGACAGTATAGTTCCTGATGAGTTATTATAAAGTGATTTTGCCAATAAATCCAATACTCACTGAAATTTCGTCTTCAGTGCTATCTCCATCTTGCTTAGAGATAAGAGGTCAAATCACTCTCAGATATATTCACTTAGAGCTCTTATCTCTGCCAGAAATACTTCTGAATTAAAGCTGCTGGTAGCAGGAATGGGCTCATATTTATGGAACTCAGACTAGTCATTAAAAAGCTACCCCATCTTGTTATGGCAACGTCTGGACAGTCTTTCAGCATTCTGACCCTTTTCCTGTATTGCCACCACTGTCTGGAACAGAGACCATGTGTTCTTACCTGAACGTTCTTAGCAACTGAGTATTTTTAAGGGCAAATATTTTTTAGAATGACTGCAACATTGGTAATAGCCAAGTACCTGACTGAGAGCTCTCAGTGACCATCTTTGTCTCCACCACAGCCTTTTTTGGGATCGGGAGTGTACTTGATGGTGATCGCGTGGGGCTGCAGCTGGCTGATCGACTTCCTTTCAGCAAACGTTTCACGTCATCCAACTCTGTCCCTGGCAGGAAAAGCAAGGATCCAGAGTCACTCAAAACCATTGTTTCACTGATATGTAATCTTGCTCTGGATAAATCGTTCAGTGGAATTTACCTGAGTATCTATAAAGTTGCTACTTTCTGGGGGTGCCACTTAATAACAGAGGCTTGTTTCTGGGACTAAATATCATTATATCTTTGCAAGACCACCACCACCTAACCCACAGCATGCTTCCTTGCTCAGAGAGGGCAGAAAAAATAATGTTCTTGACAGGAAAATGAGAATGACATGCTGCTATCTGTCATCATGAAGACTGGGTTCCAGAGACACTGCAGACATACCCCTAGCAGCAACATCCTCTGTCTTATCCCTGATACCCCTGGAATAAAAGCCATGGCACTTACATCTGCCAGAGGGAGATGCACTCTGCAGCCGGACTCGTATTTCACTCTCTGGGAAAATAAAGAGCAGATCATGAATATGGACTGAGATACATTTGTGCTCTGGGCTGGGAATGAATCTTCAGGTTGAAATGAATGCCTTCCTTCTTGCTGTTTATGATCTATCTTGCTGTCTTGCTGCTTGATCTGAGCACTGCTCATGGCCCATGTGAATTGGTTGTAAATTGGTTTGAGTGACTTTTTCTTTTGGGGTCACAGTGTGTTACTTAAAATTCCAGGGAGCTATATTTTACTGATTGAGGGCCTGTGTTGAAGTCAATACTGATATTACCACCAGGCCTAATTATGCAGTCCTCAATCACATTGATATTCCCACTTATCATAAATACTATTTTTATTGTCCTTCTGAAGAAAAAGCTACAGAGCCAAAAAAAGTTTATTAAATACACAAATTACCTATTACTTTCTGGGTAAAATTCACACTGCCATCTCTGCAACGGGTTGAATGGTTTAGTCTCTTGCCATGTGCTGATTTCTCTTTTGGCTCACTGAATGTAACCAGGTCGCTTTTAAGCCAACATTATCACCAGGTGCTCAACATTATTACTGACCTTTTCTGTCCAGCACAAAAAAACTACAGAGATAATGTGATTTGGTTGGGGTAACCCTTTAAGTTTGCTTCCCACAAGCAAAGTAGCCAGCCAGGACACGTGATTCATGCTCCTCAAGATGAAATCTGACAGTGCATGCACTATAAAAGAAATACTATCTTGGCATTCATGTGGAGAAACTGATGGATTAGAATTATTTTCTGATGTAATATGAGAAGCTGGACCTGATTCTCTGGTGTCTGCTCTATT
>NW_020955767.1:381026-385493 GCF_003031625.1 Empidonax traillii | reverse complement strand
GTAGCTCTCCTGGAGGCTCTTATATAGCCTCCCCTAGCACTTGCTAACGAGCTGGACCCACCCCTCACTCACCTTAATCAGTTCCGAGGAGGAGCCAAGCCTGGGAAAGCCTGGGAAAGCCTGGCCAAGCCTGGGAAAGCCTGGGCAGCAAGTGAGCAAGTAGCTCTCCTGGAGGCTCTTATATAGCCTTATCTTCTGTCAATAAGAACATTCTAGTCACTACAGAAAAGGTGGGAAAAGGCAGACCACATTGGTGACCCTCACACTTTCTCCAGGCTTACTTTGCTGCTGACCTGCAGAGGCTGCAGTAGCATTCTGGGTCACGGCTGAAGAGCCTGGAGACAGGTTGTTTTGAACTCCAAACACTGCAAAGAAAAACATTGCAATAGAGGTTATAGGAATCCTGCAGTGCAGGTGGTATTCTGACTAAAACCAAACCAAAACCAGTGATAATAATGATCTTTCCCAACAGATGTCACCAGGTATTTGGAGTGATAATAATGATCTTTCCCAACAGATGTCACCAGGTATTTGGAGGCATCACAGGCCTAATCATTTCTTTTAGATCAAGTTGCTGTATTGATATTGTTGTCCCAGGACAATAACGCTGACCATTTTAAAACATTATCTTGAGTTATATTATGAAGCTACTCTCATGGCTGCATGGACATTTTTACAGGTGAGGCATTTGGGAAAAAGGAAAATTCAGCAAACGGGCTTGGACTGACTTAGGGACTGAGCCAACTCAGAATAAACCCACTGTAACTGAATAACTCGGTGTGCAGACAAGCTGCTGAGCCTGAGATGAGGAACAGGAGAGAAACTGGGATATAGGCATGATTTCACTGTACATGTCTGCCAGAAATGTGTTGCTGTCAAAGTCTGAAGAGAAGAAAAGAAAAATCTGACCCGTAGAGGAAGAGCTCAGGCCTGCATTCAGAGTATGATTGATGGGAGCCAGGTTATTCGGAACACCAAAGACTGCAAAAAGAGGAAGTGAAATGTTATTACTTCTCTGAAATAAGAAATCCAATACCTAAAGGTCAGTGGCACAGTCACAGAAATTAAGAGTCAACTTGGAAATGCAATTACTGAAAATGCATAATAATGCATAACAACTGCACAGAGGAAAACTGTGATAACAAACCACCATTTTACTGAACTGACAAAGGGGAAAAACTCTGACCTCAGACAAGTTGCAATCATGTGAGAGTGACAGAAAGCAAAACTTTTAACAGTATGCCATGATAAAGGTTTGTGTGGTTTTTTCCTGGAGCTGGGAAACGCAGCATTTAGAAGTGGGCCTTACCAGGTATAAGCACAATTAAGTCTTACTGATAATATTTTTAGTGTATGAGTCAATGTTACAATGGGCCAGCTAATTCAATTTAATTAGAGTCTAAAACTAGTTTTTAAGGGGAATGTGAGTTTGACCTCATTGATAAAGCTATCATCAAAGTTTAGCAACAGTCAGACAGTCAGGACAATAGATCCTCACAAAGAAGGATTTTCAGATACAGTCTGTGTAAAGGCAGAGAGCACAAAATTAAAAAAAATCAGAAAAAATTCAAGCATATCCCTTGCAATCTCAATTGTTCTATCATTTTAGTTTTTGCAGTGCAAAAAAAAAAAAAAAAACAACACTGCTTTTGACCCAGTTTCAGGATAGATTTACATCCATCAGACTTGATCAGTCCAGTTGGGATCACCCATACCTGATCCTGTGGAGTGAGACATGGCATTGATCAAGGAGGAGCTGTTGTGGTATCCACCAAGGGAAGACCCAGCAGGCAGAGTGGAGGACCACATGTATGAAGGGAGGGCAGTATTCAGTATGGTTGTGTCATATGTCCCTGATACTGTAAACAAACAAACAAATAGCAGTGTTTTCAATAAGACCAGGCTTTCGGCTTAGCATGCATTGCAGATTTATAAGGCAAACAATTTCATCTGCCTTAAATTTGAATCACCCTCCTGGAATCAACACAACGACTCCAGGTTAACGTAGTGCAAGTGACCTCAAATGTCAGCTGATTACAGCCCACCCAAATTTTAAACAATGGAATAAAGAATGACCTGGTAGCATGATCATACACAAAACGTCTTAAAGAGATTTCACTGCTTGTAGATCCTGTGATACCAGAATACAACACATCTGCCATTCTGTTAATAAATCATCCTGGGCCATGGGATGTATGACTTGCTTCCCACCTATGTCTCTGGTTGGCTCACTAGTGTATTGGACTAAAATTCCCAATTTTAGACAGGATTGGAGCCATGAATAAGATAAAAGGTATTGCTTGTTCTTAGATACTGGTGGAAGCGAATGTGAAGACCACTGCCTCAAGCCCTGTGGTGGGCCTTATGAGCAACAAAAGATGGTTGTAGTATATTAAGTACTACTTTAATTATAGAATTATAGAATCAAAGAATCACAGAACGGTTTGGTTTGGAAGGGATCTTAAAGACCATCTAGTTCCAATCCCCCTGCCATTGGCAGGGACACCTTCCACTAGACCAAGTTGCTCAAAGCTTCATCCACCTGGCTTTGAACACTGGGGCACCCACAACTTCTGTGGGCAACCTGTGCCAGTGCCTCACCAATCTCACAGTAAAGAATTTCTTCCTAACATCTAATCTAAACCTACTCTTTTTCAGTTTGAAGCCATTTCCCCTTGTCCTGACAGTATAGTTCCTGATGAGTTATTATAAAGTGATTTTGCCAATAAATCCAATACTCACTGAAATTTTGTCTTCAGTGCTATCTCCATCTTGCTTAGAGATAAGAGGTTGAATCACTCTCAGATATATTCACTTAGAGCTCTTATGTCTGCCAGAAATACCTCTGAATTAAAGCTGCTGGTAGCAGGAATGGGCTCATATTTATGGAACTTAGACTAGTCATTAAAAAGCTACCCCATCTTGTTATGGCAACATCTGGACAGTCTTTCAGCATTCTGACCCTTTTCCTGTATTGCCACAACTGTCTGGAACAGAGACCATGTGTTCTTACCTGAATGTTCTCAGCAACTGAGTATTTTTTAGGGCAAATACTTTTTAGAATGACTGCAACATTGGTAATAGCCAAGTACCTGACTGAGAGCTCTCAGTGACCATCTTTGTCTCCACCACAGCCTTTTTTGGGATCGGGAGTGTACTTGATGGTGATCGCGTGGGGCTGCAGCTGGCTGATCGACTTCCTTTCAGCAAACGTTTCACGTCATCCAACTCTGTCCCTGGCAGGAAAAGCAAGGATCCAGAGTCACTCAAAACCATTGTTTCACTGATATGTAATCTTGCTCTGGATAAATCGTTCAGTGGAATTTACCTGAGTATCTATAAAGTTGTTACTTTCTGGGGGTGCCACTTAATAACAGAGGCTTGTTTCTGGGACTAAATATCATTATATCTTTGCAAGACCACCACCCACAGCATGCTTCCTTGCTCAGAGAGGGGAGAAAAAATAATGTTCTTGACAGGAAAATGAGAATGACATGCTGCTATCTGTCATCATGAAGACTGGGTTCCAGAGACACTGCAGACATACCCCTAGCAGCAACATCCTCTGTCTTATCCCTGATACCCCTGGAATAAAAGCCATGGCACTTACATCTGCCAGAGGGAGACGCACTCTGCAGCCGGACTCGTATTTCACTCTCTGGGAAAATAAAGAGCAGATCATGAATATGGACTGAGATACATTTGTGCCCTGGGCTGGGAATGAATCTTCAGGTTGAAATGAATGCCTTCCTTCTTGCTGTTCATGATCTATCTTGCTGTCTTGCTGGTTGATCTGAGCACTGCTCATGGCCCATGTGAATTGGTTGTAAATTGGTTTGGGTGACTTTTTCTTTTGGGGTCACAGTGTGTTACTTAAAATTCCAGGGAGCTATATTTTACTGATTGAGGGCCTGTGTTGAAGTCAATACTGATATTACCACCAGGCCTAATTATGCAGTCCTCAATCACATTGATATTCCCACTCATCATAAATACTATTTTTATTGTCCTTCTGAAGAAAAAGCTACAGAGCCAAAAAAAGTTTATTAAATACACAAATTCCCTATTACTTTCTGGGTAAAATTCACACTGCCATCTCTGCAACGGGTTGTATGGTTTAGTCTCTTGCCATGTGCTGATTTCTCTTTTGGCTCACTGAATGTAACCAGGTCGCTTTTAAGCCAACATTATCACCAGGTGCTCAACATTATTACTGACCTTTTCTGTCCAGCACAAAAAAACTACAAAGTTAATGTGATTTGGTTGGGGCAACCCTTAAAGTTTGCTTCCCACAAGCAAAGTAGCCAGCCAGGACACGTGATTCATGCTCCTCAAGATGAAATCTGACAGTGCATGCACTATAAAAGAAATACTATCTTGGCATTCATGTGGAGAAACTGATGGATTAGAATTATTTTCTGATGTAATATGAGAAGCTGGACCTGATTCTCTGGTGTCTGCTCTATT